>NC_141873.1:85729643-85881158 GCF_056163025.1 Triticum urartu
GGGTTCTATGGTGACTAACAGCACTCTTAATTCGCCCACCGATGCTCCTCCAAGTTGCCTAAAAAATATGTAGTTTGTGAATCTGCATCGGTGCATCCCCTGGTGCCTTACAGCTGTACTTTTTGAGCCTTTTAGAAAAGTTTGAAGTAGAAAATCAGCAGTCATTATTCAGCACCAAGTTAGAATCAACAACTTAAATCAATCCAAAATCTAGTTGTTTTTTTTTTCTTAGGAATCATTGATGAAGTAATTTAAAGTGAGCAGGGAATGGCTAATATGATGCCAGCATTTTGGGGTCATATCATGTGTCGAGCTGCTAATGGCATGTCCTCAGCATGTGGCACATTATTTTGTCATGTCGATTTTGGACTGAAAATCGATGCGAACAAACACCTGTAACCATTTTTGCGCACATGTTTGATTTTTGAAGCAAAAAGAAGTGGACCTGGGCAAGGTTTCTGAGGCATGGCTGGGCTCCCGTTTCCGGACCAGGACAATCTACTGTGTTAAATTCTCAGTTTATATTATTATTCTACCGCCCCCCACCCCCCCCCCCCCCCCCCCGCCAAAAAAAAAGCTGACATAGTTATTGGTTTTGGTTTGTCCCCCTGCCGGACACGGTTACAACCCCAGCAAGCCAGCAGACCCGTAGTCGCCAAGCCCTCCAAAGTCGCTAAACCAATGAACAGAGTTCCCTAACTCTACGATTCCCTAGCTGCTAACCCCCCTCACTAATTTGCCCACCACACGTACTAAGTTGCCTAAAACCAGCCAGCATGTATAACTAAGTTGCCCGAACTCGTTCGACTTAGCAGCTAACTTAGTCATGCCCTCACATACACAAGCCTGTCTAAACCCGCGCAATAAGTCATGCTACCCTGCCAACCTAGCCGTTAGCCTTAGTCGCATCAGCATGCAAACTAAGTCGCCAAAACAGAACACTAAAAGTCGGCTAGCCTGCCAACCTAGCTACTTAGTCACGCCGCAATGCACACTAAGTAGCCAAAACTTAGAATTCTCACTCCTAATCAGCCTAACAATTTTGTGTTAAGTTGCCTGCCCATATTAATTCACCTACCTACGCCCCTAATTCGCCTGCAACATAGAGTCCTCACTCCTAGTTCGCCTACTGAACGCTCCTAAATTCGCCTACTGAAAGCTCCTAATTCGCCCACAACATAGAGTCCTCACTCCTAATTCGCCTAATGAACGCTCCTAAATTCGCCTACTGAACGCTCCTAATTCACCTACTGAATGCTTCTAATTTGCCTACTGATCACTCTTAAATTTTCCTACTGATCGCTCCTAATTCGCCTACTGAACACTCCTAATTCATCTACTGAACTCCCCTAATTCGCCTACTGAACGCTACTAAATTCACCTACCCAACTCTCATAATTTGCCTGCAACAGAGTCCTCACTCCTAATTCACCTACCAAACGTTCCTAATTTGCCTACAACACAGCTCACCCCGAATTCGCCTACCGAACATTACTAATTTGCCTGCAACATAGAGTCCTCACTCCTAGTTCGCCTGCCAAACGCTTCCCAAGTTGCCTACATATTTTTTAGAATGCATCAACACATATTGATTTGCCTACAAATATGCACCAACACATATTAATTTGCCTACCAACACCGCTAACTTGGGAACTCTCACATATTCAACGGGGAAGGGAACTTAGATCCTGTAGATATGAAGCAACCACACTAACGCTTATTGACAATTTTTTTGCCCATGGGAACACGTTTAAATTGCTTTTTCAAATCCTGATCCTGTGCATGCAACTTCTTTGAGTTTTTGCTTCACACCATCTACTTTTTCTTGTAGGGGCTAGGTGCAAGACATTAATAGACAACAAGAATGGTCAGCAAGCTTTTGATTTTGTAGGAACTTGATGAAATGTACAGCAAAACATTAGGTTTTACAGGGACAGGAACATGAAAAAAAAATACCATATTCAAAGCAAGTTTTCTGTAGTCCGGATCATGTGACAAGTTAAGAGACAGCAACCGAATTGTTTTACCCTTCTATTTTGCCTGCTCCTTCCCCCTGGTGTATAATATTGTTGCCCAGTTCTCTTTTTTGCTTGACGTATTCTTGGATAGAAGAGGTCAAGACGACCAGGGTGGGCGAAAGTGGTATTTTCCTGTAATGAGGATCCCGTGGTGCGGGGACCAGTTTGTTTTTTCTTTTGCGGCAGCTTGTAAGTGCTATGGGCAAATAACTTCCCTTTTCCGGATCTGGGAGGAGGTCACACACGCACTTACCCAAAATAGATAGGCCGCTCCATCGCGCTAGGCAGCAAGCAATTGCTGTCTAGCAGCGTCCTAAAAATAATTCTGATACAGCTGGGATGCACCCCGATACCTGTCTCATACAGGAAAACCCAACCGCTCGATTCATACCACAAACGCACCCTGCCCATTCTCGACTCGTTCTCACACGCCCATGCCTCCATCTGACCTTAGTGCCACACGACTAGTTAGACGTGCTGACCTAGCACATTAAACCACCGGCCCGTTTATTCCATTGTCCTACTAAAGGATCCCATACGTGCACAGTCAACAGAAAATCTAGGGTTCCTCCTCACGCCGCCTTTCTCCCTCTTCCTCTGTCCCTTGCTGCACTGATGGGAACCAGCCAGTGAAGCTCGATTTCTCGCGAGAGAAGCTCAATCCGTCGCCGAAATCAGTCAATTTGTCGTTGGAGGTTGAGTCCTCGTCGGGGAGGATGAATCCTCGCCGGGGAGGTTGATTTCTCGCCTGCGAGACGGGATTCCTCACCGGAGAAGGCTGATTTCTCACCACAGCTCCCTCCCCTGGTCGGAGGGCCGCCGCACTGGAGAAGAAGGATGGCTGCTGTCAGCCTCTCACCGCCAGATCCAAACCACCACCGCAGATCCCTTCGCCGTCCGGAGCTGATCTGTCTCCTTCCAAGCCGCGGGTTAGTTTCCCCTTCTCCCTTCTCCCTCTCGAGTTGTTGTGTGCCGATTACTTTTTACCCCCCTTTTAAGGTCAGAAATGGCTAGTTCATTAAGCACTGGTAGCGACTGGTGGTTCTGGAATTGGAAGCTCAAACTCAAATGCAGGCAGTGGAAGAGCCAATGCAGTCCACGGGCTGAATGCTGCTTGTGCGATTTCTCTAAATGACGATGGCACCAGTGGGAGGAAGAGAAGGGGCTCATTGGCTATTGAAGCAAGCTTCAATCAGGAAACTCACAGCAAGCTTTGCTGCTCTGATTGCTAGGATGTTCTATACTGCAGGTGGGTAATTTACAATGCAAAGTATTTAATTACCATTTTTGCTAGGATGCTTTTAATAGCTTTCTATTTCATTTGTAGGCATTCCTTTTTAATCTTGCAGAGCTAGAGGCCTTGCTTAGATAATATTGGGGCGTTTGGACACTGGAGTTGGAGAACCAATAGACTTCTAGTATAAAAATCACTAATCTCTCTATATATACGGTGGCGCTAAACCAAGCGAGCGCGCAAAGCTCTTATTCTACGCGCCGGTCGCTAATCACCGTGCCACCAAACCAGTGCAGTCTCACTCGGCTAGTTGTGTGAGAGTAAAAGGAAGTAAGAAATATAGTAATTTCTTTAATTTCCGTTACCATTCCACGCGCCCCACCTCCGTCCCGTGGCTCCGTACCAACCCGCTAATCATGATGGTAAAACCGCATGCAAGAAAAAGTAACGGAATTAAATTCATCGTCCTCGCGCCGGCGCCCAGCGGCCCCGCCCCGGCGGCCCCCAGGCTGCCCGCCTCCGCCCGCCTTGGCCCCCGCTCGGAGGTGCACCGAGTCTCGCGCGGTGCCTCGGTGGACGCCGACAGCTACCAGCAACCGCGCCGCAGGAATCGACGTCGGCCTCGCCGCGAGCCTGCGCGGAGCCCGTCGCCAGCGCAGCCCGTCCCTCGAAGAGCTTGCCGGGCTCTATTTCCGCTGCCTCGACCCCCGCCACCGCGTCCGCGACTGCACCAATGACATTCGCTGCCGGCGGTGCCTCATCTCCGGCCACGACTCCCGTGGATGTGACGACTTCAACCGCCGCGCTGGGCGCGTTCCACCCGCCGCCCCAAGGGCTGCCGAGCACCACGCCGACCGCGACCCCCCCGCCGCCCTGCGGACTGCCGCGCCCCAGACACCGGCTCCTGCTCCAGTTGTGCAGGTCGCCCCCCAACCACCGGCCCCAGCTCCGGTCGCGCACGTGAACGCTGCTGCACCAGCACGTATCATCATGTCGCGCACCGTTGAGATGGAGGAAGCGGAGGAGGTGCTCAGCCGGGCGATGGTGGCCACCATCACTGGGACTCGTCCCCAGGTGTCCGTCGACGACGTCGCTGAGCTCCTCTACTCCACGTTCGGCTTTGAAGAAGGCGACTTCACCACCCACCTCCACAAGCCGGAAGATTTCCTAATCATCTTCGGCTCCCGCGCCTCCAAGGACCGCATGAACGGCGACCACTACATCCGCTGCCCGCGCTTCTCACTGTCGCTTCGCCCATGGTGCAAACTTGCCCACGCCGGCTCCGGTGGGTTCGAATACCGCGTCGAGCTCGAGCTCCGCGGCATCCCCGCCCATGCCTGGCACTTAGCGACGGCGGAGCACATCCTCGGGACCGGTGTCTGGATTGAGCGCCTCCATCCGCAGACGCGCTCCCGCGCTGACCTGGCCACGTTCCGCCTCTCTGGTCGCACACGACCCTGCTGACATCCGCCACGCTGCGACGCTGGAGATCGTCGAGGTCACTCCGGGACGCACCGCCTCCTCCGCCCCCACGGTCACCACCCTCACGTACCCCATCGCCATCGCCCTTGCCCGATCCGACGTCGACCGAGCTCGCGCCCCCTCCAGTCATGCAGCTCGCCCAGATGGCACGGGTGACGGGCGCGCGGCGGCTGATGGAGATGCCGATGCCGGCCAAGGCCCCGGACGCGGCCATTCGTGTCGCCGCGGCCGCAAGCGCCGCCGCACTGCCGCTGCTCAGGAGGGACGTGCCGACGGCATGGCTGTCGACGCTGCCGGCTAGACGCACCTCCGTGGCCAGCACCGCGCTGACGGCCTCGCCGTCGCCGATCGCTGGTCCGGAGTCTGCACCACCGTGCGCGCAGACACACCACCGCCCGTACCGTCGCCAGCCCGATGTATGGACGCCTGGCCCACCGCCTGCACCCAGGGCCACCCCTCTCGTCACAAAGCTAAAAGAGGAAAGAGGGGAGGAAAGAAAAAGCGTGAAAGGAGACTGCGCTCGCCAAGGCTGCGGCGGCAGCAGATCCCAGGCCGACAGGATCGCCTCAGCGGGAGTCCGTGCATGTCGCTTCCCCTGCTGGCCCCCAACCACTGGTGCCAACTCCCCCGACAAGATCGCCTCAGCAGGAGGACACGCATGTCGCTGCCCCATCTGGCCCCCAACTGCTGGCGCCAACCCCCCCCCCCCACCTCTGACGTCGGGCCAGACACGGCCCCGTCACATGCGTCGCCTAAACACCCGCGCTAGGTGCACCGCCATTCGCTCGTTGATCGTGTCTACCGACGCGTCGATCGTCTGCTTTCAAGAAACCAAGATGGAGTTCATCCACATGTCCACTGTCCTCGAAACGCTTGGTTCGGACTTTGATGACTATGTTTACCTGCCGGCGATTGGCACTCGCGGCGGTATCCTGCTGGCCTGGAAGAGCAGGATGGTGACTGTTGACAATCACATGTTCAACCCCAACACGCTCACTACCCAGGTTTCGACTCCATCGAGCGTTGACGCCCCCTGGTGGCTGACCATTGTATATGGGCCGCAGCAGGACCAGGAGAAGATCGCGTTTCTTCAGGAAATCCGCGACGTCCGTGCTAATTGCGACGTCCCTTGGATGCTTTGCGGAGACTTCAACTTGATCTACCGCGACGAAGACAAGAACAACGGGAATACTAACAGACGCATGATGGGCGCTTCCGTCGTGTTATCAACGACCTCGCGCTTAAGGAGGTTTACCTCAATGGTCGACGATACACATGGTCAAATGAGCAGACCCCGCCCACGCTGGTTCACCTCAACCGAGTACTATGCACCGCGGATTGGGAGGAGCGACACGGCGAGTGCCACCTTCGCTGCCTTGCCTCGGTTGTATCTGATCACAGCCCGCTCATGCTGGACTGCTCGCCCTCGCCCCCGGTGCACCGGCGCTTCTAATTCGAGGAATACTGGACGCGCATTGCCAGCTTCCAAGACGTGGTTGCGGCTGCTTGGATTTCGATGGACGACCCGAGCCCGTTCCGCCGCATAATGCGGCGCATGAAGGCCACCGCGCGCAGACTCATGAGCTGGAGCGCTCGCGCCGTGGGCAACATCCGCGACCAGCTCACGATCTCGCACGAGCTGCTCCTGCGTCTTGACTCGGCCCAGGAGCTTCGCCAGCTCACGCCCCACGAGGACTGGCTCCGCCGACAGATCAAGCTGTCATACCTTGGCCTCGCTTCGCTCGAGCAAACTCTGGCTCAACAGCGCGCGCGCATCTCTTCTCTCAAAGACGGCGACGCCAACACATCCTTCTTCCATCGCCAGTGCACCTATCGCAAGCAGAAGAACAGGATCCACTCCCTGTCGGTTGACGGCATCGTGCTCACCGACCAGACTAACATGGCCGCGGCGGCCTTCGCGCATTACGATTCTCTGCTCGGGACCGATCGACCTCGAGATTGCGCCCTTGACCTGCGGCATCTCATCGAGCCGGCCGCCCTCGACGACCTGGAGGCCCCATTCACTGAAGATGAGATTTGGCAAGCCATCAAACGCCTGCCGGCGCGCAAGGCGCCCAGCCCTGACGGTTTTACCGCGGAGTTCCTTCGATCCTGCTGGCCCGTCGTCAAGCACGACTTCGTCTGCGCCTTCCAGCAGCTTCATTTGCTCCATGGACGAGGTTTCGGTTGTCTGAACCAGGCGCTGCTCACGCTCATCCCAAAGCGCGCCGACGCTGCCAGCCTGTTTGACTACAGGGCCATCAGCCTCATCCACCTCGTTGCCAAGATCTTCACGAAGGTGTTACCTCTCCACCTCGCGCCCAAGCTGAATGACTTGATCAGTCCCATCCAGAACACCTTCATCCCCGGACGCAGCCTCCACGACAACTTGATCGTGCGACAGTCGGCGCGCCTCCTCCACCAGCTAGGAACTCCGCGCATCCTCCTCAAGCTTGATCTCACCCGCGCCTTCGACTCCGTCTCATGGCCCTTCCTCTTCGAGGCCTTGCGTCGATATGGGTTCGGTGATCGCTTCCTCGACTGGATCGCCATCCTGCTCTCGTCGGCCAGCACCCGAGTCCTCCTAAATGGCGCGCCTAGCCTGGCGATCTGGCATCGATGTGGACTCCGCCAGGGCGACCCGATGTCACCGCAGCTCTTTGTGCTTGCTGTCGACACGTTGGGGCGCTTGTTTCGCTGGGCTGCCGAGCTCAACATCCTGCAACAGCTGCACCCCCGTCGTGTGGTCCCCATCATCTCGCTTTATGCCGACGACGTCATCCTCTTCTGCCACCCCTCGCCCAGCGACACGTTGGCGGTCAGAGAGATCCTGCAGCTTTTTGGCAGAGCTTCAGGCCTGCGGGTAAACTTCCAGAAGAGCACGGCCACAATGATTCATTGCACAAACGAGGAGGTCGCTCCGGCCATCGCGACACTGGGATGCCCCATCGCGTAGTTCCCCATCACCTATCTGGGTATCCCCCTCACCTTGCGACGCCCGACTGCCGCCCAACTACAACCCGTCGTCGACAAGACTGCCGGGAAGCTGCCCACTTGGAAGGCGCACCTCATGAACAAGACTGGACGCCTCGCTTTTGTCAAATCCGTGCTCTGTGCAATTCCCCTGCATCAACTCCTTGTGCTCGCGCCGCCAAAGAAAGTCCTCAAACTCCTCGAGAAGATCCAGAGGCTTCCTCTGGGCTGGCCGCACCGAGGCTCAAGACGGCAACTGCCACGTGAACTGGCGCCGCGTCTGCCGCCCTACACGCCTAGGCGGCCTCGGCATCCATGACCTGGAGCGCACGGGCCTTGCCTTGCGCACCAGATGGCTCTGGTTCGCGCGCATGGACGAAAACAGGGCTTGGGCTGGCCTCGATCTGCAGTTCTCCAGTGAGGAACGTGCATTCTTCTTTGCGTCCACCTCCATGGTCCTTGGCGATGGTCGGCGAGCATTGTTCTGGGAAGACCGATGGATCAACGGGCAATCCATCTCTGAGATCGCCCCCCAGCTATACGCCCTCATCCCCAAGCGCCGCCGCAAAATAAGAACAGTGGCCGATGGCCTTCAGGCGCACACATGGGCTTCAGACATTCATGGCGCCCTTGGCATTCAAGAGATTGGCCAATACTTGCTAACCTGGAGGGCCATTGAGAATATCACTCTCTCTCTGCTGATCCAGACCAGCTCCATTGGAAGTGGAATGCTGCTGGCACATACACCGCCCAGTCCGCGTACCTCGCCACCTTCCATGGCTCTACTTCCTGCCCGGCATGGAAACTTAACTGGAAAGGCTGGGCCCCCCCGCGAGTGAAGTTCTTCCATTGGCTCGCTAGCTTGGGACGCTGCTGGACAGCTGATCGTCTCGCTCGCCACGGACTGCCGCACCCTCCTCGCTGCCCGCTATGTGATCAAATGCCGAAATCGATGAACCACCTGATCATGGACTGCCCCTTCACCAAGCAGATTTGGCACAACATCCTGTCTTGGCTGCACCTTCCTTGCAGCGCGCCTAATGGTGAAAACTCCCTGTCGACCTGGTGGCACACGGCGCGGCAGACCACGCCCAAGCTGATGCGCAAAGGACTTACATCCGCGACGCTGCTGATCCCTTGGATGACCTGGAAGCATCGCAACGATTGTGTCTTCAATGCGGCCACCCCTTCGACTAGCGTCTTGGTTGCAAAGATCAAAGAAGAAGCTACGCTCTGGGCGACCGCGGGTGCTCGAGGCATGCGTGTCATCCTCCCACAGACCTGGGATGTCCACTGAAGTTACTTTGTGTTTCTCACCTGGAATGGTGCCTCCTAGGAGGATGTAACAAACTATCTCTCTCTTTTCAATATAATGAAACGCAAAAGCCTTTTTGCGTTTTCTCGAAAAAAATTGGCTACTGCTAGTCACACACAACACTCTGCTCCGCAAACCAGTCGTTCTTCTAATCCCAGTAAAATAGCCAGCAAAAATAGTAGTAGGGTTAAATCTATTAATATGAGCCATGCACAACTCTCTGTCTCACAAACAAGCCATTCTTCTAACCCTGGTAAAATAGCTGGCAAATATGGTAATGAAATTACCACAAGTTGCAAATAGAGTAATGGAATTACCACAAGATGCAACTAAAACTAAGATGGTTACTGCTAGTCACACACACACAACACTCTGCTCCGCAAACCATCCCGGTAAAATAGCCAGCAAAAATAGTAATAGAGTTGCATCTATTACTATGTGTCATGCACAACTCTCTGTCTCGCAAACCAGCCATCCTTCTAACCCTGGTAAAATAGCTGGTAAATATGGTAATGGAATCACCACAAGTTACAAATATAGTAATGGAATCACCACGAGATGCAACTAAAACTAAGATGCAAATCAAAACCACACGATTATTTAGGTGGTAATGTATTAAAGTTGTAGGTGCTAATTAATGTGTAGTGGAGCATCTAGTAAATATAGAAGATTGTAAATGACGTTGTGATGTACAAGGCTCTAGTTTTGCAAGATGGTAAATGGAACTAGTTTATATCGTAATACAAGTTCTTGTCCTCATTATTACTAGCGTTACTACTATATGTATGCATGATTACTGTTTACATGCAAAACTGTACGCTTGAACATGTTCATTTTAGGTTACCATATATGGGCTAGGTGTGACGATCAGTTGTGACATGCGGCGGGGTACACTACAGGTTGGTTTGATCTTAACCAAACTGAGGGCGCCCGCATGATGGATCTGCACGCAGAATAAGTCAGTGTACGCGCTCACACAGTTTATATATGTTTTTTGGTATTAAGTACTCCCTCCATTCCAATATCTAGTGCGCATAGTTTTTAGCACATATACCAATGAGTGTGCTGGCATCAAATTTTGGACGAGAAAGCCCCCACTCCATCTCTATCCCAGCCCAGGTCCAAGTAGTAGTACTAGTTGGTACTCCACCCATCAGCGTTGCCGATGCTAGCTAGACTCCGGTGGTGCCGTCGTCAGCCATCTCCTCCTCCAGCGCCGCCGTTCGTTAGGCGGCGGCTCCTCCAGCGCCGTCGCTCGTCAGGCGGCTCCTTTTTTTAGCTCTTCCCCATCTTCTTCCTCCTCTCCTCCCCCTCACCCTCCTTCATCCTTGAACCAGTGTCGCCGTCGCCAGCCATACACGCACGCGGTGGCCGCCGAGAAACCGGACACGGGCGCGTTGCTTCGGCTGCTGGTCGAATCTTGCTGCCGCCCATCGATTCTCGCCGCTGCCGCAGCTGCACGTGTTGAACGGGCAGGTGGCCGTGATCCCCCCCCCCCCCCCCCGTCGGTGGAGAACATGCTCTGCCCTGTTGATGCTCGCGTGCGCGTGCTCACGCTGGAGCTCCTGTGGCTGGTGAACCTGCTCTGTGCCACTGAGCTTCACGTGTTGGAGCTCGCCCTCCGTGCGGCGTACTACGACCGCGGCGCTGGAGCTCCTGCTTGCCGATTTGTGCATCACCTCGTCCATCCACCTCGGCCCTCTTGCCTAGAAGCAACTCGATCTACTGTGTTGTCGCAATGGAGGTAGGGATCAGTGGAGATGAGCAACAGAGGTGGCAGATCGGTGGCGAGACAGGTGGGAAAAGCCGCAAGACGAAGGGATAAGGAAGAGAGAGATGCGAGTGAAGCGGTGGGCTGGGGCACTGGTTGTTCGGTTTGGTGGGAGGGTAGTTTCGTCCAAAATCGCTCCAGGAGGGAGATACGCACTACATTGCGGAATATCTCTAAAAAGCTTATACGCACTATATTTAGGAACGGAGGGAGTATATATATATATAGCCCATTTCTGTGTTTTTTATAAGGTGTTGTAGCATGGTATCGGTATTTGTATTTGTATTTGCATTTGTATGTTGGAGACCAATAGACTTCTAGTATAAACATGACTAACTTCTATAATAATATATAGAGAGAGAGACACACACACAAACATAACCCATATGTGTTTTTTAAAAGGTGCCAGAGCACAGTATTGGCATTTCTATCTGTATCGCTGTAACTTGGTACAGATTTTCCCTGCATGCTTACTCATCAAGTGTATCACTAAACCAAACACTACAACTAGTTTGCAGAAGTTGCATGTATTTACAGGTATATTCCATGAAGACGTGAGGCTTGATTCACTCAAATAAGACACCAGGCATGCTTGGTTAGCTGCCAGTTTTTGGCTTGCCAATATGTTGGTATACCCAGAAAGTAGTCATCCAAATGGTTTGCTTCCAAAAGAATTGGGAAATTGGCAGCCACCTTGTCTTTGCAAAATTTTGGCAGTGCCAAACATATGGACCAAGCAATTGACAGCAAAGCAATCACTACAATTTTGCACCAAAATTTGGCAGCAGACAGTGCCAAAATCTCGACTTACCAACATAAATGTCTTGGCAAAGTCGTTCCTATCGACCAAACATGCCAATATTTTATAAATAATGAAGTTGTTCGGAAAAAAAAGGGGACAGCAATGTATTATAAAACCAGCACACTTCAGCTTATAACATTTATCAATGTATAACCATCAAGCAATTATCTACACAAATATTAGATGGTCAGGAGAAAAGAGAAACTATCACAAATAAGAAAACCATGTAGTGGGAAGTGTAAGCATGTAAAGCAGAAAAATGCAATGCCTGGAAAATCATTGGTCCCAATAGACATTGCATTTACCTTGAGCCCATATAATTCGAGTAAACACTTCATTTGCAAATCTTCACCCCTAGTAGATGGTAACCCTGGCACATAACAAGAAACGAGATTGGCATTGGTGTACATAACTTATTAAATAACTAAATAAGTTCAGAAAAGTTGAGAAGTACTCTAAAAAGCAACTGCAAAAAAATGCAAGTACAGGAAAATTGTGTTGTGGAGACATGCCCAATAGTAAGCATCCACTAGAAATCATGTTTGAGACGTGCAATTACAAGAGTGTGAACAGAGAAATGGACATACAAGATTCTAAGAAAACCAAAAACATCAATCCTACCCTTTTGCACCGTCTTAGCCATTTTCAGAAGGTCAATTGCAGAACCAACTTTTTATATGCAAATCAAGGTAAGCAAAGATACAGAACAGAAGATAAAACAGAAAGATAAGTACCAAAACAAAATAACCAAGGACCTTCGTAATACAGAAAGACAAGGTGAAAGCGGGATAAGTACTAATGCTAAAAGCCTAATACAGTATTGATTTACTACAGAAAATGGAACTCAGAAAACTAATCAGGTAACAAGACATTGAAGGAGTTGATATCTGACCTTCGAGTTCAGATAACCGATGCTGGATGCAGGTATTGAAGCGTTCTTCTTTTAGAGCAGTCAACTTTGAGGACGACATGTGTGTCGTTTGGTTTCTATATATAGAATCTTCAAGCTCTTGAATCAAGGTGGCTTCCTAAGAGTAAGAGGAAAAGGCCATTTAAAGAATATTAACAAACACTAAACCTCCAATAATAATAGAACAAAAGAGATAATATTTATGCCACTCGTTGTGTTCCTCCTTCTAGCATTACGTGTTTCTCTAGCCATTGTCATGTGGTCCAAGCCAAACAACCATCAACAGAAAGAATAAAAGAAAATTCAGAACTCTATCAAGAAAATGCCAGATAATCAAGAAAAAAAATCATGGATTGATCTGGACTGAAACTTCAGAAGAAGAAAATCAGTCTTAAACTTGTGTAGAAAAGTGACTCCAGAATTCTCCAGGTCATCCTGTATTTTTGTTTCTTATGAACTTCATGTGATTTTGTGGTGCTTTCCTTCCTGGTAATTTCTTGTCAGGACAACAGAAAACTGGCATGGCTTTTTCCTAACCCAAGGTCGGGATCACAAACAGTGGCAGAAGGAGAAGTTTCTCGAAACAAGGGGGGTGGGGGCAGAAGTATCTCAGATCAGTTATGACGGCAAACAACTTAACATATAAAGGAAGACAAGAATTTATCCCATTTTTCATCTAATTCCCCTCATTAATGAAAATCAGCCTGATGGCAAGACAAAGTTCTCAAGGAAGTCCTAGATAAATATAGTGCATTTTGGAAATGAAGCTACATGTTTCTGATTCCATCGCAACATTAGAAGACCCTATCACCCAAACAAACAACATGACACCCAATCATCAAATGTCACTCAAGTCGTTCCAGCTGAGTGGCCAGCTAAATATATCTAGCACCAATCTTGTAGCCCCGGGATAATACAAGTTGATATGCCATAATCATGCGTTCATCTAAAGAGAATCAAGAGTGTGTCAGCCAGAGAAATTTACTAACCCAAAATCCGTAGCACGAAACCACGAACCACAGTAATTAATTATTTGGGACCACAGCTAAATCTCGCCAATTCCACAAACCCTAGCCAAACCATGCACCAGACCAAACCCCGGCACCAGAGTCCCCATCGAGCTACACGACGCCAGAGCAACCAACCGAAACGCGCCGCATAGTGGAGAAGCACCGGCACGCACCTCGGCCGCATCGACGGCGTCAGCGGGATCCCCCTCTCCGCCTTCATCCCCGACCAGCGACGGGCCCTCGGCCCCTTCCTCCTCCTCCTGGTCCGCGTCTTCGCCGCCGTGGTAGATGGACGAGACCGCGCGCAGGACGGCGGGTGGAAGCGGGAGGTTGCGCGACAGAAGGTTGAGCGCCCCGATGAGGATCCTGGCCTGCTCCGCGTCGCCCCCGCCGGCCTCCTCGGGCGCGGCGACGGGCGGCGGGGGAGCAGGCGCGGCCACGGCCGCGGCCGCGTCCACGGACGCCGCCATCGCTAGGGTTTCCGCCTCCGGCCCGCGCGGCGCGGCGGAGGCGTGGCGGTGAGGCGGGGGCCTTCGTCCCCCGCTTCCCGGTTCAAATCGGAGCGCGGCAACGCCCGCTCGAAGCCTTTGCGGGGGCTGCCTTTACGACTGGAGAGGGGGGCTGTGTTATGTTTTCGCGCGGTGTTCTCAGAGGGGAGGGGGAGCTTCTTCGGCTTCGATGGATCGATCGGGGTCGGGGAGGCAGGCGGGCGGGCGGGCGCCGGGGCGAGGTGGGGTGGCTCTGCGCTTCGGATGGGGAATTTAGGTTTTCCTTTTCTCTTTCGCTTTTGTTTTACTACGTCGGGATAATATACGCCAGATCGGGTCGGTTCGGGCCGGGTTGGATTTGTGGGACCGAAATGCGGGCCTAAGCCGGGCTAAGCCCAGGTCCACACCAGCTTTGCCATTTTTTGCGTGTGCGCTAAGGTCCACACCAGCTTTGCCATTTTTTGCGTGTGCGCTAAGGAGAACGCACGTTACACTCACAGAAAAACAAAATGGAGAACGCACGTGCTCCGTCGCGTGGTGAACGCCAAAGGTACCGATTAAGTTCTTATTTCTGTTTACATAAAAATATAATCAAATAAAAAATAAAGTTATAGAACTTGAGTGAAAATGGAGATAATCAGTGGCAGGTGGGTTTTTTTGTGTTGGTCATTTTTTAGGGGGTTTTTTGTGTTGGGCGAATGGCAGGTTTTATTTATAACTTGATGATACAAAAATCAAATGCAACCAAGAAGTTAGGTGAACTTTTTGAAGGGCTTTTTTGCAGAACTATATGCAAAGCCGGATAGAGAAACTATTTATTATTATCTTCATTGCTCATAAATAGGATTGAATTGAATGTGATTGTATGGCAAAATGTTAATCGTGCTACCTGACTTTTGAAGAAGGCGTGTCAAGTACACTTGATCGGGTTCGATAAACTTGGCATCCTGGTCGGCACAGAATTGCCCTCATGAACCTAAAGTTGTCCTCGGTCTTGAGGGAGAATAATGGCCTAGCCGGCCTTTCCTAAGGAGTCGGTGCCGAGAAGGCGCAGCGCAGCATGCAGTTTCACGTGTCAGTAAACTTGTACTCCTTGGGAAGCGTGGGTGGCATGGCATATCACCCTTATTAATTCCCTACTACACTCCCTTGCTTCCAAAACTCACATTATGTATCACGGTCCCTTCCTTGCCACATATGGCAGCTGATGCTCCACCACCCTAGTGCCCAATTCCATGTCTTCTCAGTAGTAGTTTCGCCATCGTTGGCTCGCTGTCGTTACGACTGGGGATCGCGACCTCTAGGAGACGCAAAAGATGCTCAAGGTTCCTTCTCAATTTGCTTCCAGCGGCAGTCGGCCCGTAACGAACCATCATTGTTGTCGGGACGTCAACTGCATTAGCGGGGGGCTTCAGCTGTTCACGCGGCGGGGTCTTTGGCTACGTTTGGCCGCCCACTGTCGTAGCTGCGTCGAGAATTTTTAGTCCTCGCCCTATTTTTTTTCCTTTGATCCAACGGTATCCATTCTAGCCTCGGCGACATCCCTTCCACATCCGTCGGCAGTAGTCCAACCTTGACAGAACGATGTAAGTACAACTAACCTCGGGTTTGCTTCACGCATGTAAAACGATGGACGACTCGTCTGTCATAAGGGTATTTTGGGGTGGTTCACGGCTGTTGTGCCCCGGCGAAATGTTGTGTTTTTGGCTAGGGCACAATTGATGCGAGGAAGCGCGACCACGTTGTTTGCTGAGTCGTATATTAGATTGATTCGCCAATTGGATTAGATAGCACACATTTCAAATGTGCATTTTTTGGATCATAACAATGTGCATGTCTGTCCACATTGGTAGACCGTGCGCAAATAAAATTATTTATAACACACACCGTGCTTTATTGTCTTGTTATTGTGCATCTGTAGAATCAACAATGTCTTCTCACGTATGTTGCAATGTGCATGTGTACGGCAACGCACACTGGCAATGCTCATGTCTCAATTATTCATTCCCTTGGCCTTTCATGTCCATGATCATATATTCTCAGTTGATGGCTCTGTATTTACGCATTTTAGAGCTCATTTGTTGCATGTTCTCCCCATATATCATGTCACATTGAGCCAATTACATGTCCATATGCATGATTTCTTGTATTTACTCTTTTCACCACGAGCATTGCATAATATTTATTCTTTGTTAGTTTTTATTAATTTTCTTTGTCTTCTTGTGTTTTGTAGGTGATGTGGAACTCCCATGCACTTAGCACCGTGAAAGGGATTCAAATAGAGGACTTCCAGGCACCAACTTAGGCATTTTGGATAGTGAAGAAAATCATTTTCCCAAACTGCTATGTTGGGGATGTTCCCCACGACTAAGACCCGGCTAAAATTATGACCCGACCAAGAGCATGGAGGCTCTATGGGTCACTCTATTTTATGGGACATGGAAGGGAAACAAGAAAGGTCGAAAGGCCCAGTGTGAGACTAGGCAGGAGGCCTGCTCACGGAAGAGCGCAATGGGTCGGCTCAAGAAGAAGGCCTAGAAGGAAAATTGTCCAAACTTAGAGGACACGCCTAATGAGAGTTAGAGTAGGATACGGGTTAGCATTGCGACCTGAAATCTTCTATAAACCTAGGGACAACCTGTTATATAAATGAGAGCCCCTAGGACGAAAAGACTAAGTTGCAATTTCTCAAAAGTTAGGTTAGGGAATCTTCATCCTTGTAATCAAGATCATTGTTAATATCAATCAAGCAAGAGTAGGCTTTTACCTCCACCGTGAGGGGCCGAAGTTGGGTAAACACGTGTCTTTCATTCCCGGCTAACCCCGTTCAAGCAACCACCTAGTCGTGATGGTCTCAAGACTTAGTCCTTTCATGAGGACATCTTCTGTGACAAAAACCACGACAGTTGGCGCCCACCGTGGGGCCACCGCACGGTGATGTTGAGTTCTTAGAGGGAGCTCTCCCAGGGATCGAAGGAAACATGATCGGTCGGATAACGAAGAGTCATTGTGGCAAGCTCTACATTAACGACTCGGGCTGGGGTCCCAAGGCCGACTCGATCGAGTACGGGTACCGGGTCCCCTTTGGCAAGATCCACGTCTTCATCGGCACAATTAGTGAGTCTGGTCCCAAGTCGGACATCATATCCAACCCCGTTGAGTCGCCTCATCGAACTAGACCCGACCAGGCAAGACCTGGCCGAATCCACACTTTCGTTGGTTTCACTCATGGAGTCGAGTCGTCAGGTGATTCTCCAGTTGGGGATACCGAGTCAATTCTTCCGGTTTTCGCCGACGGACTGGGGGCTACTCTGGTAACGAAATCGATCCAGAGGTTTCCGAGCCGCCCCGCCACGCGGCTGTCTACTTGGCAGGGAATCAGAACCCGGTCGAGACTGGGTCGGGTCAACTCCACGACAGCTGGGGTCGCAGCGGCGACTTCTGCTACGGTCGGCTCAAGCTAGATGTCCTGGCTCAGGCGCTAGCAGAGTTGATGACTACTCTGGGCATGCTCTTGACAGATCCAATAGCCAACGCGGAAGTTACAAAGCTTCGCGAACAGATGGCCAAGATCGAGGAGGATATTAATGCAGAGAACATATGCTTGGCGGAGACACTGGCGCACATCCCTAGTGAAACCGAGCGCTTGAAAGCAGGAGCACTTCATCTTAGTTTCCGTCAAAATGAGAATTCTATGGTACACCAGAGGAGACATCAGAGTCGGCTACCAGCAAGTTTTGAGCCTACATGGTTGTTTGATACACAGCAATATGCGCCCGCCCCAGGGGCAGGCACTGGCATGCCAGGTGAAGCACCCGCCATACCCCAATTGACCCAGAACGTACCTCCAAACACAACCCAATTGCAGTCGTTGGCTCAACAAAACCAGCTGGCTCAGCAGCTCCAGCGCAGCTCGCTCAGAAGCAGTCGTCGGTCGAGTGCCCACCTCATCGTTCTCAAATGTTGGTTGTTCATTTTTTCAACCCGATTGATAACGGGCTGGCAACTCATAATATCGTTGCAATTCTGATTACTAGAAACAGCCTGATAGAAATCAAGGTCAGGAACGCTATCTAGATGTTAAAAATTGTGGTCACGCGGTAGGCAAATTACTCCCATAGCCAGCATCGGCTTCATTCCACCCCTCATCAGACCCGCTCCAGGAGTTGGCATGCTGAGTCACTAGTAGTCTCTAGTAGTGATGATGCGGAGCATCCTTCCATCATCTTCATGGAATCTACACCAATGTATCAAGCACCACGTGGACCCATGACAAGAGTTAGAGCACACACAATGGAAACCGAGGTGAACTCATTCCTACTTGACATGCATATGGACACGAGAGGAACTTGGGTGCTACCTCACCAAAACATGCTATGTGTCCTTAGGTATGAAATCCAACGCCACCATGCAGCTAAGGGACACCCCAAAGGAGAAGGAGAGGCGCCCCAAGACCTCGAGGAAGAAGAAGGATACCAAAAGGAGCAAGGCTGCAGGTCCCAGGAGACCCCATGCGCATGGGCCCCGAGACCCCGTGCCCACGGGCTACCCAGGAAGCTGGCACTGTAGCACCCCGTGCGCACGGGCATGTACCATGCACATGGGACCCCCGTGCGCACAGGCCCAACTTACCCCATGCGCACGGGCCCATCAGGATGGTCGGCTGAAGCTGTTGTTTTGGGCCTCCACTTCCCCCTTTGCCCCCATGCCTATATATTCCGTACCTAGGGTCATGTTTAGGGTTAGCAAAGACATATGTAAGATATTTTAGAGCTTTGCTCCTTCTACCCCTCCATTGGAGATCAAGGCCTCTTAGGAGAGGATCCACTTGTGGATTTCAATACCTCCTATTGGAGAAGACTATCATCATCAAGACCTCATCTCTTAGGAGTGGGAAGAACTTTACCTAGTGCTTGTTTCCTTTGATTGTGCTTGTAATCTTATGGATCTATGTGTTTGCTATTCTAGTGGATGTGTGGTTGGATTTTGTTGGACTGAATTCCTCTTTGTGTTCTTGGTGTTCATCCCTTTTCCCCCTCCAAGTGTGAAAATATCCATCTTAGGGTTTCACCCTACAACATCTTGGTATCATGAGCAATGTTGATTCACATCTTGGAGTTCCTACCTGAAAGTGCGTTATATCGACTAGAGGGGGGGGTGAATAGGCGATTTTTATAAAAGTCTTCAGAACATGGGAGTTTTGAAGACAAACGATAAAATTAAACCTATTACCATGCAGCGGAAGGTAGGCTACACTAGGCAAACCATAGTCAAGTATTCAATGAAGTGAAAGCACAAAGACTAATAGCAGCTAGGTAGTAAGGATCAGGTAGGAAGATATTGTGAAGCCAAACAGAACACGCAGTCACTCAGTGAAGACAAATGATAGAGCAAACATACAATGACTTCACAAGGAGTAACAGTAAGTAAAGTGAAGTGAAGATGAAACCAGTGACTCGTTGAAGACAATGATTTGTTGGACCAGTTCCAGTTGCTGTGCAACTGTACGTCTGGTTGGAGCGGCTAGGTATTTAAACCTTAGGACACACAGTCCCGGACACCCAGTCCTGAACACGCAGCTCAGGACACCCAGTCCTCACCGTATTCTCCTTGAGCTAAGGTCACATAGACCTCGCCCAATCACTCTGGTAAGTCTTCAAGGTAGACTCCCAAACCTTCACAGACTTTGTTCACCGGCAATCCACAATGTCTCTTGGATGCTCAGAACGCGACGCCTAACCGGCTAGAGGATGCACAGTCCTCAAGTGTAATAAGTCTTCAGATCACACAGACAAGAAGACTTAAGTGATGCCCAATTCTCTCTGGCTCTGGTGGTTAGGGCTTTATCCTCGCAGGGAATTCTCTCTCAAAGGCTTCGAGGTGGGTTGCTCTCAAACGACAAAAGCCGTACTTTCAATTTGAGCAGCCAACCGTTTATGGTTGTAGGGGGTGGGCTATTTATAGCCACTTGGCAACCCGACCTGATTTGTCCGAAATGACCCTGGGTCACTAAGGAACTAACACGTGTCCCAACGGTCAGATTTCAAACTCACACGGCAACTTTACTTGGGCTACAAGCAAAGCTGACTTGTCCGACTCTGGACAAGATTCGCTCTCATAGTCTTCACTCGAAGACATAGGTTTTTGGTTTAGGCATCACTTCGGTCATTCTGACTGGTTCTCTTGGACCCCACTCAACAGTACGGTGGTTCCTATGACTCAACACAAAAGAAAAAGAACTACGAAAGATCTAAGTCTTCGAGCTCCATAGGCTTCATATCGTGTCTTCTCTTGTCATAGTCTTCAATGTGAATATCTTCATATACCACCTTTGACTTCAATGTCTTCATGAAGTTTTAGGGGTCATCTCTGGTAGTAAAACCGAATCAATGAGGGACTTCTACCTGTGTTATCCTGCAATTCTCACAAACACATTAGTCCCTCAACTAGGTTTGTCGTCAATACTCCAAAACCAACTAGGGGTGGCACCAGATGCACTTACAATCTCCCCCTTTTTGGTGATTGATGACAAACTAGTTGAAGTTTTCAACGGGGAATATAATCTGTGAAATTGTAAAGAATAAGGAATTGTCTTCATAAGTTGCAAGGGCTCCCCCTGAAGATGTGCATATAAGTTAATTTGCTTTTGGAATGCAAATGCACATGGCAGGTTGTACTTGTGGAGATCCACTTCAACTTATGATGACAATCCACTATGCATGTGAAAGTATATGAAGATAATGACATGCATAATGGAAAATGGATGTCTGCAGAATGAGTTAAGTGCGGAATTTATCGTCGCACATGCGGAATTTATCTTCGCAAAACAAGGTGGCAAATAAGTAGCAGACGACCATCTAGTTTAAGTGTTACAACTCATAAGAACCAAATGTAGCAAAAAAACGAGAGTTGTAAGCACGAAGCAGAATATAAGGCACCCGCCCATGTGAACCCGCTTGAAGACTATCAATCTCATATGCTTCTCCCCCTTTTGTCAGTAATGACCAAAAAGGTTTGAAGACATAGAGCCTCTACTCATTCCCATGAGGAGTAGGTGAAGTAGCAGGATTGTTGGTGTTGTTTGGCGGTGCAGAAGAGCTTGGAGGTGCTGAAGGATTTGGCAGTGAAGTAGCATCGTCTTCTTCCTCAATAATTCTGGCAGTCACTGTGGCAGCAGAGGAAGAGAACTCAGAGTCTTCAAGGGATGGAGTTCCTAGCAGCACAGCCCTTTGAGGAGGTGTGGAGTCAAACTTGAATCTCTCAGTGAAGCCATCCTCTTGAAGATCCGCTTCAGAAAGCATCATCGTTAGCCCTTTCCATGTGCGGCGACAGGTTTCATGGGCAACGAAAGCATTCTTGGTGGCAAGATTTCGAGTGCGATTAACATCCACCAAGAGGCTTTTCATCTGACGCTTCAGCCAGTCATGATGCCTATCTTGTTTCTGATGTAGGGCCACAAGAAGCTCTCAGTCATTGAGAACACGAGTGCGCTTCTTGGGTCTTGAAGCAGTGGCACTGTCAGTGGCTTCAGTGGAAGCAGGGTGTGGTGCATGTGTAGTACTAGCTAAAGGATACACCCGAGAAACTGCTTCAACGCCTTCAGCGTTCTGAGTAAAACTCTGATGTTCTGCATTCTGAAGACTTAGAGGTTGCTTGGCAGGCTCAGAATATATGGCTTCAGTAGACATGTCCACGTCAGGCAAGAAGATCCGATGGTTGCGGGCTGAGGGCTGATAAGAGATGGCGGAGTGTAACTTGATCAGCCGCATGACCCAACGGGCGTAGAACTTCAAACCAAACAGGTCAATGCCTGATGCAGCAAGTTGGCGTATGAAGAAGTCCTGTGCATTGAAGCATTTGCCATGAAGTATATAGAAGACCAAAGTCTTCATTGCACCCTGAAGCTTGGCATTTGGAGAGTGCCCTTTGATAGGCCAGAGAGTTCGCCTGATGATGTGATAGATGGTTCTGGGCAGGTACTCAAGGTCTTCAACGAAGAACTCTGTGGGATACGCAGCATCTTGGGGCAATGGCTTCATCATGCTGAGCATTTGACTCATAGTAGGTTCTGGCCGCTGAAAGATGCTCTCAATAGCTTCAGCATGCAGCTGACAGCCTTGCTCGAAGAGATCGCCAGGAGTGGGCAAGCCAGTGAGCTCAATGATGTCAAATGCATTGACTTCATGATGAACGTTGCCAGTCATCCACTCCAGGACCCAAGTCTTCGGATCTCTGCTGTATCCTTTGATGTGAAGTGTGGCATAGAATTGTAGCAGCAGCTCTTCATTCCAATGCTCTTCAGCAGTAACAAATTGCAGCAGACCCACTTGCTTGAAGCAATCCAACGCTTCTTCTAGACAGGGCAGACCAGCTATAGCTTCAACGTCAAGGCGCTTGTGTGGGAAGATGGCGACCTTGTTTATAAAGAATGCAAGAGTAATAGCTTCGCTGAGGATAGCTCCAGAACCGATCAGATGATATCCGTTCCCTTGAGTAGGGGTTCCTGGAGCTATTGAAGAACGTGTTGTCTGCCCTGAAGCCATTGATGTTGAAGGAGCCAGGTGCTGATGTAGGACCTGGAAACCTTGGCAGTCTTGGGATTGGCTTCTGGACCTGAGGCCTGTGCTCAACGTGATAGTTGAATTGGGGACCGGCAGCAGATTCAGGAACAGAAGTGGCGGGATCAGTGGCTTCGCTGTCTTCTGAAGCTTTTGCTGGGGAGGGCTCAACATTAGCTTCGGTGTTGGTTGTGGCAGCCTCAAGATTTTCATCCTCCACTTGACTAGCTGGAGGGTCGATCACAGGCACGTTCTCCTGGAGAACTGCTTCTTGGTGGAGCAAGGGAATGGGATCTTGTGGTACTTCTTCTTCTACGGCTGATGTAGCCGGAATGTCTTCAGCATAGACTTGAGGCCTTGGACCTCTGCGAAGCCTGCGGAACGCAGACGACGCCTATGGAGTTGGAGTAGGCTGGGCCTCATAGTCTTCTTCCTCTTGTGTGCGATCTGCCCATGAAGCATCCTGTGCAATTGGCGTCAGTGGACGACCAATGCTGATGAGTTCGCTGTTTTCAAACTGAGGAAGGACTGCATCATCTTCTACATTGTCATGATGACCAATGTCTTCAGCAGCGATGGGATCAGCTGCTGGAATGTCTTCAGCTTCAGGAGCCTCTGTGGAAGCAGGCTCATGAACTGTCAGTTGACGTTCTGCGTCAGGATGAACCATAGAAATGGGTTCAACTATCAAGGGCTCTGTGGGAGCAGCCTGAGCTTTCTTGGTCTTTCTCTTTTTCTTGGTGGGGGCAGAAGGAGAGGCTTCAGAGTGTTTCCTCTTCCTGGCTTCAGCCTCAGCAGTTCTTGTCTTCTTGAGCTCTGAAGCTGTTGACCGGCTCTTTGGCTTCGAGCCAGTCATTCTTGTTTGGAAGACAATCGGAACTGCTTCTTGCCTTGGTGCATCAGCTTCAGCCGTAGCAGGCTTCTTATTCTTCTTTGCGGCCATCCTGGGGTCGATGCCAGGACGCCCAAGTGCCTTGCGCTTCTCAGCCTCATTATAGGCTTGCACACATCTGTCAGCCAGAGTCTTCATGCGCTCACGCGAACCCTGAGCTTCTGCACGCTTCTTCACAAAGGCTTCCTTGAGCTCGTGCATCATTGTCTTGAAGTTCTTCACTTCTTGCATGCTGAGCTTGGCCATATGCTTCTTGAACTGAGCCTTTTCATAGTCAATCTTCTGCTTCAGCTCAA
This sequence comes from Triticum urartu, assembly GCF_056163025.1. NCBI lineage: Eukaryota > Viridiplantae > Streptophyta > Magnoliopsida > Poales > Poaceae > Triticum > Triticum urartu. The sequence goes on from NC_141873.1 coordinate 85,753,393, forward strand.
CAATGCGCTGGGCAATAGCAAGTTCTGAAGCAATGGCGCCTTGGAAGGCGACACTGAGGCCAATGGGTAGCTGCAGATCTTCAAAGCTGATGTTTGGCGTGTCAAACCACTCGTCAATGAAGTTGTGGATGATGGTGACATCAAAGAGAGGTAGATCATTGAAGATTTCTGCTTCTTCTTTGCTCTTGATGAGTTGCTCAAGAGCGTCATCTGCAAGATCTTCATCACTTGACAGATCAATGTCGTCGTTGCACAGAATGGCAGCAGCTGTTAGCTCTTTGCCAGTGTGAGACAGAGGCATCTTGGCCTTCTGGGGCTTGGAGACGCGTGATAAATCTTCAGACTGCACACTGTCTTCAGGAGGTGCAGTTGCCAATGGCTTCGCCCTTGAGATTTTTGGTGAAGGGGCTGGCTTTGAAGCTTTTGGCTTCTTCAACTGCTTTGGCTTCGGCACTGCAGGCGCGTCATCAGACTCAGTGTCAGCCGCAGGCTCATTCACTGCAGTCCCTTGAACCAAGATGTAGGTGATGAGGCCTTCAAGGTTGGCGAAAGGACCGATGACATTGGGTTCTGCATGTCGTGTGCCATCTGCCCTTGGAGATGAGGGACCAGGGTTGAAGTCTAACCCAAAAGTCTTCTTGTTCTGCTTCGCAGAGTTTTGAGCAAACTGGAAGTTGCGCTTGAACAGATTGTCGTCACGACACCATAGCAGTGACGACGAGTGTGCATCAGCAGGCTGTGGTCCACGGACCATGCATGGATAGAAGCCTTGAGCAATGGCTTCATCTCTGGACCTGGGTAGAAGATTCTTGAATAGGATATCTCCCCACGGTCTCTTGATGGCGTTTTTCTCAGCATACTCCTGGGTCACAAATCTGTATTTGAACCATTGTTCTGCCCAATATCTTCGAATCCATTGGATTCGGGTCTTGCGCTGACTGTAATCCTCTTCAGGATCTCTCTTGTACATTTCTGAGAGTTCATGTGGCAGATCTCTGGAGGTCTCACCACGACGCTTTCTGCCACCCTTCCTTGCTGCCTTTTCTGAAGCCATAAACTTTAACTTGAAAGGCTTCAAGACATTCAAAGGCTTCAAAGGTTTTCGTTTGCTGGACCAATAGGAACTGGCTTCGGGAGAATTGATGTGATGCTGTAAGAATTCTGCAAATGAATGCAGACTATGAGAACCAAAGGATTCTCCCACGGACATGTACCTGTGACAGCATTAAGGTGCGAGGGAAGGGGAAGAGGTCATATGCATTCTCAGAAGATTTTCAAGATAAATCAGTTTAGAAGACATTGACCTCATCATGCGAAGACATTCACTCATAGATAAGAAGTTGGTTCCAGATTTGTACGAATCCACAGATCAGTACAAGTGAGGAATCTAACTACTTTGTGAAGTACAAGTGAATATACTAGGCATGTTATGAGATGCAGTATGAGAGAGATCTAGCTTGTGTGAACAGAAACTGCTTGAGGTAGAAAGTGACGGATCAATAGGATCAACGGTGCTGTAAAAAGGGACTTTTATTTACCATACTGAGAACTGCTAGACGGAGTGGGAGATGAGGCCGAGCAGTTCACTCTTTCGTGCCCTAACTTGGCGACGGAGGACACCTACGGCGACGGCGGAGAGGACGATGTCCGCGGTCAGCGTGAAGACGGCGTCGGAGAGGTTGCGGCAGCGAAGCGCTTCGTCGCCGGCGTCGTCGAGAGCTAGCGGTGGCGCTAGGGTTCGTGCGAGGGTGGAAGAAGAGATAATGACCGCAGTGAGTGTGTACTTATAGGCACAGGGGCGACACTGTGCTATTACACAGGTGCCCCTGGCGATTCGCATCTGAGGAACACGTGGCCAGTATGCGGAATTTTGGGGTTTGTTCCACGTCCCACGCACGCCTGGATTGTCGGGCGGTCGTTCCTACTTCTCCGGATTTCATGTGGAGGAATGAGCTTTGAAAACGGACTTAATGGTTGTCTCTGTATCTTCTGCTGACAAGGACGCAGAGAAGACATTCGACAGTTTCAATAGAATGCATATGACTTGGAGAGATAGAGTTTGAGATAGAAAGCATAGAGAAGTTGGGGTCCGATCACATTCACTTAGTTCAAAAGATTCAACACGAAGACATAGCTATAAGTGAATGCTGTAGAGGACAGAACACTAGCATATATATATATATATATATATATATAATCAACATAGTGAAGATAATCATGAAAATATGTTGAGTTCGAAGCCAAACCAAATGTGAAGACATTTCAAGGTAATGCCATGAGTGAAACACTTCAAAATAGAACGTTTGGTGGTGGCGTTACCCACCGTATAGGAAGTATTAGACCCAGACACGGCGCACAATTATCGTGGCGCTCCGAAGTCAAATTCCACATTAATGTATTCACACTTAGAATGTATGTCTTCATTGATTGAAGATATACTTCACTTCGTGTGTTGCACATCTGAGTCATCAATATGCATATGGGTTAGGATGTGTGCCTGATCACAGGACATTTGAGGATTCCAGGATATTTAGCTCACACCGTAACTTGCAAAACCTCTTCTCATCCAAGGGCTTGGTGAAGATATCTGCCAATTGCTCTTCAGTGTTGACGTGTATGATATCAATGTCTTCCTTCACAACATGATCTCTGAGAAAGTGATGATGAATTTCAATGTGCTTTGTCTTCGAGTGCTGAACTGGGTTGTTGGCAATCTTGATGGCGCTTTCGTTGTCGCAGTAAAGTGGCACTTGCTTTAGATGAATGCCATAGTCCTTGAGTGTTTGCTTCATCCACAGAAGCTGAGCGCAGCAAGATCCAGCAGCAATGTATTCAGATTCAGCAGTGGAGAGAGATACACAGTTCTGCTTCTTTGAAGACCAACATACAAGTGATCGTCCCAGAAAGTGACATGTGCCTGATGTAGACTTGCGATCAACTTTGTCACCAGCATAATCAGCATCCGAGAATCCAACCAGATCAAACTCTGAGCCCTTTGGATACCATAATCCTAGAGTTGGGGTGTGAGCCAAATATCGAAGAATTCGCTTCACAGCTAAGTGATGCGACTCCTTTGGTGCCGCTTGAAATCGAGCACACATGCAAACACTAAGCATAATATCTGGCCTAGATGCACATAGATAAAGTAAAGAACCAATCATGGAGCGGTATACCTTTTGATCGAACTCTTTACCATTGTCGTCAGGACCCAGATGATGTTTGGCTGCCATTGGTGTTGTGAAGCCTTTGCAGTCTTGCATACCGAACTTCTTCAAGCAATCTTTGAGATACTTCTCTTGAGATATGAAGATGCCATTGCGTTGTTGTCGTATTTGAAGACCAAGGAAGAACTTCAGCTCCCCCATCATGGACATCTAATATTGCTCTTGCATCATATATCCAAACTCTTCACTGTACTTCTGATTGGTGCAGCCGAAGATAATGTCATCCACATATATTTGGCACACAAACAGTTCACCATCATATGTCTTCGTGAAAAGAGTGGGATCCAGGGAACCAGGTATGAAGCCTTTGCTCTTCAGGAAGTATTTGAGTGTGTCATACCAGGCCCTAGGGGCTTGTTTGAGGCCATACAGTGCCTTGTTGACCTTGTATACCATGTCAGGATGTTTTGGATTTTCAAAGCCAGGCGGTTGTGCAACATACACTTCTTCTTCAATCTTGCCATTGAGAAAGGCACTCTTCACATCCATTTGATATAGAAGTATGTTATGATGATTTGCATAGGCCAGCAGTATGCGTATGGCTTCAATTCTAGCCACAGGAGCAAATGTTTCATCGAAGTCAATGCCTTCCACTTGAGTATATCCTTGAGCAACGAGACGAGCTTTGTTTCTGACAACTTGACCATGCTCATCTTGCTTGTTGCAGTATATCCATTTGTTGCCTATTATATTGTGCTTCCGTGGATCAGGACGCTTAACCAGTTCCCATACATTATTCAGCTCAAACTGTTGAAGCTCTTCTTGCATAGCTTGAATCCATTCAGGTTCCATGAAGGCTTCTTCAACTTTCTTGGGTTCTGATATTGAGACGAATGCGAAGTGCCCACAGAAATTTGCTAGCTAAGTTGCCCTTGAACGAGTGAGTGGACCAGGTGCATTGATGCTATCAATTATTCTTTCAATCTGCACTTCATTGGCAACGCGAGGATGTATAGGGCGAAGACTTTGCTCTTGCTGTTCATTGTCGTTGTTGGAAGGAATGTCTTCAGGATGAGCATTGTCTTCATGTTGATCAGGTGCTGAAATGATAAGTTCTTCTTCAGGATGAGCTTCAGAAGGTATAATTTCTCCAGTTCCCATTAGCTTGATTGATTCACTGGATGAAACTTCATCTAGCACACTTGGCAGCTGCTCTCTTTGTGAACCGTTGGTCTCATCGAACCGCACATCCACTGTTTCAACCACTTTGTAATGAAAGAGATTGAAGACTCTATAGGAGTGCGAATCCTTTCCATATCCAAGCATAAAGCCCTCATGTGCTTTTGGTGCAAATTTTGAGGTGTGATGTGGGTCCTTGATCCAGCACCTTGCGCCAAATACTCTGAAGTAACTGACATTTGGCTTTTTGCCAGTAAGGAGCTCATAAGATGTCTTATTCAGTAGCTTGTGAACATAAACACGGTTGATTGTATGGCATGCAGTATCAATGGCTTCGGGCCAGAATTTTCTTGGGGTCTTGTATTCATCTAGCATCGTTCTGGCCATCTCAATTAGTGTTCTGTTCTTGCGTTCGACGACGCCATTCTGCTGTGGCGTGTACGGGGCTGAGAATTCATATGTGATGCCCAAGGTATCAAGATATGTATCAAGGCCAGTGTTCTTGAATTCAGTGCCATTGTCACTTCTGATGTGCTTTATCTTGGCACCAAAATTGTTCATAGCTCGATTGGCGAAGCGTCTGAAGACATCCTGCACTTCAGTCTTGTAAAGGATTATGTGCACCCAAGTATATCTAGAATAATCATCAACAATAACGAAGCCATAGAGGCAAGCAGTAGTAGTTAGAGTTGAGTAATGAGTGGGACCGAAAAGATCCATGTGAAGCAGTTCGAAGGGTTGAGTAGTAGTCATGATTGTCTTCGAGGGATGTTTGGCCCTCGTCATCTTCCCTGCTTCACAGGCACTGCATAAGTGGTCTTTCTTGAACTTGACGCCCTCGATGCCTATGACATGCTTCTTCTTCGCAAGGGTGTAGAGGTTCCTCATGCCAGCATGTCCAAGCCTCCGATGCCAGAGCCAGCATTCTGAAGCCTTTGCTAGAAGACATACTGCAAGCTGTGGCCCTGCCGAGAAATCTACCACGTACAAATCATCTTTTCGATATCCTTCAAACACTAGAGACTTGTCAGATTCCATTAGTACAAGGCAACGATATTTTCCAAACATTATGATCATGTTCAAATCGCAAAGCATTGAGACAGACATTAAGTTGAAGCCAAGGGATTCAACAAGCATGACTTTATCCATGTGTTGATCCCTTGAGATTGCAACTCTACCTAGACCCAATACCTTACTTTTACCAGTGTCAGCAAATGTGATGTGGCTCTTGTCGGATGGACGTAAGGTTGAGTCCATAAGAAGACTTCTTTTACCAGTCATGTGATTTGTACACCCACTGTCAATAATCCATTCTGAAGACGCTGGTGTCGTACCCTACAGTGCAGTTAGGGGGATAGGCTTCACCAAGAGCATTGTGAAGCAAAAACATTTGACGAACCAGTGGGTTATGAAAGCTTAGATCCAGGTTAGGACTAATAGGGAGAGTAGCAAGCGATTCAGGTACGAAGTACATAGTAAGACCATTTGGGCACTTGATCTTGCGCCCTACAAGATGTTTAAGGTCCCCGGCAATAGCGTCAGACGATTTTGGTTTTCTGCTGGAGACCTTTCCCTGCAAAAGAGAGTTAAGCCTTCTTAACCACCCACATCTTCAAGGGTGGCTTAGAAGCAATAAGTCTAAGTGCAGCATCTGAGAATTTTGGCTTTGAAGCCTTAGCTAACAGTCTTGCAGGCGGACAATAGTACTCATAAGAATAAGCAGAATAGTTCTTAGTCTTATGAACATGGCGGTTTGATGAACCGCTCTCATATTCATATGCCTGAGTATGATTTTCCTGCAAAACATTTGCGTTAGTGCGACTCAGGTGAGTCCTCTGTCTGTATGAAGCCTTTGGACCGTATGAAGCCTTTGGTCTGAGGTTTGTCTTCTTCACGTGAGGTGTCATGATGACATTCACAGGAAGACTCTCCAAACACCTTTTCGGAACCCAGATCTTCTTCATAGGCGGTCCATTCCTGCAGTTAGTACCAATGTACCTGGCAAACACTTCACCATTCTGATTCTTAAACAGTATATAGTTTGCATCAAAGGATTCATCAATGATAATGGGGTTAGCACAAGTGAAGCCAGATAGATTGGATGGATCTGCTGAAGGTTCCTTTGCAGCAACCCACATGGTTTTGGGGTACTGCTCAGGTTTCCAGTAAGATCCATCTGCATTCATTTTGCTTACGAACCCTACACCCTCTTTCCTAGGGTTACGGTTCAGAATCTGCTTTTTCAGGACATCACATAGCGTCTGATGCCCTTTAAGACTTTTGTACATCCCTGTTTCAAGCAATGTCTTCAACCTAGCATTCTCATCAGCAATAGCGGTGGTATCCTCAGCAGAGGGGTTAATTACCGCATCAACAATTGAAGATATTGCAACAGTAGTAGCAGTAGAACATTCAGCAACAGAAGTAGCATTATCACGCTCAATGCATTTAAGACATGGTGGTTCAAATCCTTCCTGAGCGGGACTGATCTGTTTAGCGCGAAGTGACTCGTTTTCCGTTTGAAGATCTTCATGAACCGCTCTCAATTTCTCAAGATCTTGCTTCCTTTGAAGATAATCATAGGAAAGCTTTTCATGAGTTGTTGAGAGAGTTTCATGACGACTTTCAAGTTCCTGATACTTAACGTGAAGATTTTTTATGTCTTCAATTAAGGATTCAGATCGAGTCATTTCAGCACCTAACAGATCATCGCTTCTGTCTAACAGTTTTTGAATATGTTCCATAGCTTTCTGTTGTTCAGTTGCAATTTTAGGAAGTGTTTTGTAGCTAGGTTTTGAACCACAATCAGAGTCATCGTCACTAGATGTTTGATAGTAAGTAGTGCGTGTGTTTACCTTGGCACCGCGTGCCATGAAGCAGTAGGTAGAAGCGGAGTAGTCCTTGTCATTTGCATCGGTGTCGGTGATGAAGTCATTGTCTTCAGTGTTGAAGATGGACTTGGCAACGTATGCTGTAGCCAGACTTGCGACGCCTGAGTCGGATTCCTCCTCAGACTCCACCTCCGCCTCCTCAGAAGCAGACTCCTCCTATGAATCCATTTCCTTGCCGACAAACGCACGTGCCTTGCCAGATGAGCTCTTCTTGTGTGATGAAGACTTTGAGGAAGACTTGGAAGAAGACTTTGAGTATTTCTTCTTCATCTTCTTGTCGTCAGAGTCATATTCCTTGCTCTTCTTCTTCTTTTTGTTCTCATTGTCCCACTGTGGACACTCAGAGATGAAGTGGCCAAATTTCTTGCACTTGTGACATGTTTTCTTCTTGTAGTCATGAGCAGGAGCTTCATCATTCCTTGAACTTGATCGGGAAGACTTTCTGAAGCCTTTCTTCTTGGTGAATTTTTGGAACTTCTTGACAAGCATAGCAAGTTCCCTTCCAATGTCTTCAGGGTCATCAGAACTGCTTTCAGATTCTTCTTCAGATGAGGAAATAGCTTTTGCCTTCAAGGCACGAGTTCGCCCATAGTTTGGACCGTAGATCTCTTTTTTCTCCGAAAGCTGAAACTCATGTGTGTTGAGCCTCTCAAGTATGTCAGACGGATCGAGTGTCTTGAAATCAAGACGTTCTTGAATCATCAGGGCCAGGATGTCAAACGAACTATCAAGTGATCTCAGCAGCGTCTTGACGACTTCGTGTTTGGTAATCTCAGTGGCGCCGAGGGCTTGAAGCTCATTTGTGATGTCAGTGAGTCGGTCAAATGTGTGCTAGACATTCTCATTGTCATTTCGCTTGAAGCGATTGAAGAGGTTGCGAAGGACACTGATTCTCTGATCTCTCTGGGTTGAGATGCCTTCATTGACCTTGGAGAGCCAGTCCCAGACCAGCTTGGATGTCTTCAAAGCACTAACACGGCCATACTGTCCTTTGGTCAGATGACCACAGATGATATTCTTGGCAGTAGAGTCCAGTTGAATGAATTTCTTGACATCAGCAGCAGTGACACCTTCTCCAGCCTTGGGAATGCCGTTCTCGACGACATACCATAGGTCGACGTCAATGGCTTCAAGATGTATACGCATCTTATTCTTCCAGTAGGGATATTCAGTTCCATCGAAGACGGGGCACGCAGCGGAGACTTTAATTATCCCTGCAGTCAACATAGCTAAAACTCCAGGTGGTTAAACCGAATCACACAGAACAAGGGAGCACCTTGCTCTGATACCAATTGAAAGTGCGTTATATCGACTAGAGGGGGGGTGAATAGGCGATTTTTATAAAAGTCTTCAGAACATGGGAGTTTTGAAGACAAACGATAAAATTAAACCTATTACCATGCAGCGGAAGGTAGGCTACACTAGGCAAACCATAGTCAAGTATTCAATGAAGTGAAAGCACAAAGACTAATAGCAGCTAGGTAGTAAGGATCAGGTAGGAAGATATTGTGAAGCCAAACAGAACACGCGGTCACTCAGTAAAGACAAATGATAGAGCAAACATATAATGACTTCACAAGGAGTAACAGTAAGTAAAGTGAAGTGAAGATGAAACCAGTGACTCGTTGAAGACAATGATTTGTTGGACCAGTTCCAGTTGCTGTGACAACTGTACGTCTGGTTAGAGCGGCTAGGTATTTAAACCTTAGGACACACAGTCCCGGACACCCAGTCCTGAACACGCAGCTCAGGACACCCAGTCCTCACCGTATTCTCCTTGAGCTAAGGTCACATAGACCTCGCCCAATCACTCTGGTAAGTCTTCAAGGTAGACTCCCAAACCTTCACAGACTTCATTCACCGGCAATCCACAATGTCTCTTGGATGCTCAGAACGCGACGCCTAACCGGCTGGAGGATGCACAGTCCTCAAGTGTAATAAGTCTTCAGATCACACAGACAAGAAGACTTAAGTGATGCCCAATTCTCTCTGGCTCTGGTGGTTAGGGCTTTATACTCGCAGGGAATTCTCTCTCAAAGGCTTCAAGGTGGGTTGCTCTCAAATGACAAAAGCCGTACTTTCAATCTGAGCAGCCAACCGTTTATGGTTGTAGGGGGTGGGCTATTTATAGCCACTTGGCAACCTGACCTGATTTGTCCGAAATGACCCTGGGTCACTAAGGAACTGACACGTGTCCCAACGGTCAGATTTCAAACTCACACGGCAACTTTACTTGGGCTACAAGCAAAGCTAACTTGTCCGACTCTGGACAAGATTCGCTCTCATAGTCTTCACTCGAAGACATAGGTTTTTGGTTTAGGCATCACTTCAGTCATTCTGACTGGTTCTCTTGGACCCCACTTAACAGTACGGTGGTTCCTATGACTCAACACAAAAGAAAAAGAACTACGAAAGATCTAAGTCTTCGAGCTCCATAGGCTTCATATCGTGTCTTCTCTTGTCATAGTTTTCAATGTGAATATCTTCATATACCACCTTTGACTTCAATGTCTTCATGAAGTTTTAGGGGTCATCTCTGGTAGTAAAACCGAATCAATGAGGGACTTCTACCTGTCTTATCCTGCAATTCTCACAAACACATTAGTCCCTCAACTAGGTTTGTCGTCAATACTCCAAAACCAACTAGGGGTGGCACTAGATGCACTTACACTACCCCCATTTACTAGCTTGATTTTGTTGTTTTTCATCCTAATTCGAAAATCCCCACCAAAAATAGCCCCAAAAAATTTCTTGCAATTTGTTAGATCTTGTGAGATTTGGTTTATATTTGATCCACGAATTTGGTGTTTGACAAGTGGATCTACCCCTTACCACCATTACCCAAACTCCCACTATCGATTTTGGCCAGAAATTTGAAAAACTCCACGGTCCGAAGGTGTTCTTCCGCTACAGAACATCCCTGTGTGCATGGGCCATCGAAACCCCATGCACACGAGCACCACTTACCCCCGCGCACGGGCCATACAGAGCAGTTCGGCCATCCCCATCTTTCCACCATTTTGCCTTTCCACCACTACACTTGATCTTCCGCAATATTTCTCATGAGTGTTTGAGCTTTGGAGTTGCGGTTCTCATGTGTGCTAAGGTGTTTCGGCTACTTAGGTGCGATTTTTCTTCATCATCACCGCCACTCGTCGCCAGCTTGGACTACACTTCGACATCGACCACTCCGTCTTCATACCAACTGTAAGAAAGGACGGTAACCTCGGCGACACCTTTATAGTACCCTTGCCATTACCTTGATAGCCTCGAGCCTCTTTTGCATTACTTACCCATCGACACTAGCAAGTTGATAATTTCCTAGACACGCTTTTAGTGCACCTTTAATGTTACGTCTCTCTCGTCCATATGCTACTTGTTATCTCGCATTGCGGATCGCATATCAAGCATTTTGGCATAGTCAAAAAAAGCTTTTAAGAAAAAGAAAAGAGAAGCAAGAGCTTGTAAGCAATAGCATTGAGCCACCTTGCCTAGTTCATCATCTCGGTTCTGAAAGTGCTAGTTATCGACTAGAGGGGGTGAATAGGCGATTTTTATGAAAGTCTTCAAAACATGGATGTTTCGAAGACAAACGATAGAAATGAACCTATAAACATGCAGCGGAAGGTAGACTACACTAGGCAAGCCATAGTCTAGTATACAATGAAATGAAAGCATGAAGACTAATAGCAACTAGGCAGTATGGATCAGGATGGAAGATAGTATGAAGCCAATCAGAATAAACAGTCACACAGTGAAGATAAACAGATAATGCAGACAGACAATGACTTCACAAGTACCAACTGTAAATAAAGATAAGGGATGGATAGAACTAGTTGCTTGTTGAAGACAATGATTTGTTGGACCAGTTTCAGTTGTTGTGACAACTGTACGTCTGGTTAGGGAGGCTGAGATTTAACTCAGAAGACCGTGTCTTCACCTTATTCCCCTTGAGCTAAGGACACACAGTCCTCGCCCAATCACTCAGGTAAGTCTTCAAGGTAGACTTCCAAACCTTCACAGACTTCGTTCACCGACGATCCACAATGACTCTTGGATGCTCAGAACGCGATGCCTAACCGGCTGGAGGATTCACAGTTCTCAAGTGTAACAAGTCTTCAGATCACACAAACAGGAAGACTTCAGTGATGCCTAACACTCTTTGGCTCTGGGTGTTTAGGGCTTTGTCCTCGCAAGGATTTCTCTCTCAAAGGCTTCGGAGGTGGGTTTCTCTCAAGCGACAAAAGTCGTGCACTAACTCTGAGCAGCTGCCAATTTATGGTGTAGGGGGTGGGCTATTTATAGCCACTAGGCAACCCGACCTGATTTGTCCGAAATGACCCTGGGTCACTAAGGAACTGACACGTGTTCCAACGGTCAAATTTCAAACACACGCGTTAGCTTGACTTGGGCTACAAGTAAAGCTGACTTATCCAACTCTGGATAAGATTTGCTCTCATTGTCTTCGCTCAAAGACTTAGGATTTGGTTGAGCATCACTTTAGTCATTCTGACTATGTTCACTTGGACCCCACTTAACAGTACGGTGGTTCCTATGACTCAACAAAGAAGAAGATGAAACTACGAAACAACTATGTCTTCATGCGATGTCTTCTCATGTCATAGTCTTCAATGTGAATATCTTCACATACCACCATTGTCATCAATGTCTTCACACATTTTTAGGGGTCATCTCCGGTAGGTAAACCGAATCAATGAGGGACTATTACCCGTGTTATCCTGCAATTCTCACAAACACATTAGTCCCTCAACCAGGTTTGTCGTCAATACTCCAAAACCAACTAGGGGTGGCACTAGATGCACTTACAATCTCCCCCTTTTTGGTGATTGATGACAAACTGGTTGAAGTTTTCAACGGGGATAAAAGTATGTGAAATTGTGAAGGATTGAGGTATTGTCTTCGTAAGTAGCAGAAAGGCTCCCCCTGAAGATGTGCATATAAGTATTTTACTTTTGAATGCAAATGCACATGGTAGGTTGTACTTGCGGAGCTCCTCTTCTACTTATGAAGACAATTCATCATGCATGAAGGGATATAACGAAGATAGTGACATGCATAATGAAAAATGGACGTCTGCAAAATGACTTCATGCGGAATTTATCGTCGCACATGCGGAATTTATCATCGCATCACATAGTTGATGAAAAGGTGAAAGCACAAGTGCTCCCTGGGTGGTTTTAGTAATTAATGTCAACATATCTCTTGTTGGACTAACACTTTCACCTAGTATGTTCCAGATAAGTTCAACAATGGAGTGGCATGGACTAGAGGATGTGGAACCCCTTCAAGATGCTAAGGACAAGGATTGGCTCAAGATTCAAGATCAAGACTCTACATTTTCTATTTTAGTGATCCAAGATCACATTGAGTCTATAGGAAAAGCCAATGCTATCAAGAGGGGATGAGGTGTTGCTTAATGGCTTGCTTGCTCAAAGTGCTTAGTGATATGCTCCAAAACCCTCAACTACCTTCCCACATCCACATATGACCTAAACCAAAAGTCAAACTCGGCCCCACCGATTCTTTCTATCCGGAGCCACCGAGTTCAGTTAACATAGCCACTGCCAGAAACCCTAATCAGTTCGATCTCACCGATGGGATCTCGGTCTCACCGAGATGGGCTTACAAACTCTCTGTTACCTGTTGCAATATTTTCGGTCCCACCGAGATATGCAATCGGCCCCACCGAGTTTGCTTGGCCAACTCTCTATTTCGCTTATTACCCAAATCGGTCCCACCAAGTTTGAGTAATCGGTCAAACCGAGTTTTGGTTTTACCCTAACCGTAGCACATCGGTTCCACCGAGTTGAACTAGTCGGTCCCACCGAAAACCCTAACGGTCACTAGGTTTACTAAATCGGTCCGACCGAGTTTTTCCCTTCGGTCTTACCGAGATTGGTAAATTGAGTGTAACGGTTAGATTTTGTGTGGAGGCTATATATACCCCTCCACCCACTCTTCATTCGTGGAGAGAGCCATCAGAACATACCTACACTTCCAATACACATTTTCTGAGAGAGAACCACCTACACTTGTGTTGAGGTCAAGATATTCCATTCCAACCATATGAATCTTGATCTCTAGCCTTCCCCAAGTTGCTTTCCACTCAAATCTTCTTTCCACCAAATCCAAATCCTGTGAGAGAGAGTTGAGTGTTGGGGAGACTATCATTTGAAGCACAAGAGCAAGGAGTTCATCATCAACACACCATTTGTTACCTCTTGGAGAGTGGTGTCTCCTAGATTGGCTAGGTGTCACTTGGGAGCCTCCAACAAGATTGTGGAGTTGAACCAAGGAGTTTGTAAGGGCAAGGAGATCGCCTAATTTGTGAAGATCTACCGCTAGTGAGGCAAGTCCTTCGTGGGCGACGGCCGTGATGGAATAGACAAGGTTGCTTCTTTGTGGACCCTTCGTGGGTGGAGCCCTCCATGGACTCGCGCAACCGTTACCCTCCGTGGGTTGAAGTCTCCATCAACGTGGATGTACGATAGCACCACCTATCGGAACCACAACAAAAACATCCGTGTCTCCAATTGCATTTGAATACTCCAAACCCTTCTCCTTACATTCTTGCAAGTTGCATGCTTTACTTTCCGCTGCTCATATACTCATTGCATGCTTGCTTGATATGTATTGTGTTTGTTAAACTTGTTCTTAAACTCCACTTAAACTTAAGAATATTAAAAACTGCAACTTTTGGCACTTAGTGTCTAATCACCCCCTCTAGACACCTCTTCTCGATCCTTTCAATTGGTATCAGAGCTTTGGTCTCCATTGCCTTGGTTTAAACACCGTTGGAGGAAGATGGATGTGTCTACTTTGGGGAGTCTTAGACATAGAGTGCCCATTCTTGATGGAGAGTATTTTCATGAGTGGAAAAATGAAATGCTTGAGATTTTCAATGAATATCATTTGAACAAGTACATTACTAGCCCTTGTGCACCTCATGTTGATCCTTTGCATCCTACCCTTGATGAGTCAATTGACATGATTTTCAATCTTAGAACTATTAATCTTATCACTAGAGGCTTGCCTAGAAACTTGATTGGATGTTTGCCTACTCTTAAGTGTGCCTACACCATATGGAAATTTCTTGAGGAACTCTTTCCAAATTATTCCTTGAAAGATCTAGATGAAATCCTCCATAAGTCTATTGCCTTAATTAAGATGAGTTCCAATGATCCCAAATTTGGTGACTGCTTATTTGAGCTTACTAATCTTACGAGTGCCAAAGGAGATATTGGAATCATTAGCAATATCATTTCCAGAGCTATTAGAGTTCATAAAGATAACTATAGAAATGATCATTTATCTAATGAATTGCCCTCTCTAGGAATTGATCAATCACAAGATGATGTTGAACATGAATACTCGGATGAGGATGAGGATGATGATGATGATAGTGACTATGATCTCGATGATGCGATGAGACACTTTGGTCTTATGGCAAATCTTCGCGGCTACATGGCTGGAGGAAAGGAATGGGTCCTTGATAGTGGATGTACTGATCATATGACCGGAGATAAAGACATGTTCCGTGAGCTTGCTGAAAATGACAGCCCTCGAAAGTATGTCACTTTTGGTGATAATTCAAAGGGTAAGGTGGTTGGCCTTGGTAAGGTGGCCATCTCACATGATAGCTCCATACAAAATGTCATGCTCGTTGAATCTCTTGGCTACAACTTACTTTCAGTATCTAGACTTGCTGATTTCGGTTTCAATGTCCTATTTACTGAAGTAGACTGCCAAGTGTTTCGTAGAGATAATCATAAAATGGTCTTTACTGGTATACATAGAGGAGATCTTTACATTGTTGGTTTCACTAAAAAGGCTCAACCTAAAACTTGCTTAATTGCCAAATCTTCTAAAGGTTGGTTGTGGCATAGAAGACTAGGTCATGTTGGTATGCAAAATCTTGATAAGCTTATTAAAGGTGATCATATCCTTGGAATAAAAGATGTCATATTTGACAAGGATAGACTTTGTAGTGCTTGTCAAGTAGGGAAACAAGCTGGAGGAAGTCATCGCGCGAAGAACATCATGACCACAAGAAGACCACTCGAGCTACTTCACATGGATCTTTTTGGTCCAAATGCCTACAAGAGTCTCGGTGGTAACTCATTTGGTCTAGCCATAGTTGATGATTTTTCAAGATTTACGTGGGTGTTCTTTCTTGATGACAAATCGCAGGTCCAAAAGATCTTCAAAAACTTCGCTAGGAAGGCCCAAAATTAGTTTGACGTGAAGATCAAGAAGGTTCAGAGCGACAACGGAACGGAGTTCAAGAACGCAAATGTGGACACCTTTCTTGACGAAGAAGGGATTTCACACGAGTTCTCGGCTACGTACACACCTCAACAAAATGGAGTTGTTGAAAGGAAGAACCGGACTCTTATCGAGATGGCAAGAACGATGCTTGATGAGTACAAAACGCCAAAGCACTTTTGGGCGGAAGCGGTTGAGACAGCTTGTCATGCAACAAATCGCTTGTATCTTCACAAGCTACTCGACAAGACGACATACGAGCTCCTCACTGGTAACAAACCCCAAGTTGGATACTTTCGAGTATTCGGCTCAAAGTGCTACATTCTTGATAAGCATCATCGTTCTAAATTTGCTCCTAAATCTCATGAAGGTTTCCTACTTGGTTATGGCTCAAACTCTCACACTTACCGTGTTTACAACAATTTCACCTGAAAGGTTGAAGAGATGGTAGATGTGAAGTTTGATGAATCTAACGGCTCGCAAGTAGAGCAATTTCCAATTGATGTAGGAGACAAAGACCCTTCGGAAGCAATTCAAGACTTGTCCATTGGCAAGATTCGTCCAACAGAAGTGAAGGAGAGTACCTCGTCCGTCCAAGTGGAAGCTTCTACCTCACGACAAGGTGAACCAAGAGTTGATATGAAAGCATCCACAAGTGGGACACGCCAAGATGAAGAAAACGAGGAAGTTCACCAAGATGAACATCAACAACCTCCTTCTCCACCACGACATGAGAACGACAACGTCAACAATGAAGAAGGCCAAGAAGAAGCACATGATGAAGAGGATGTTCCACCCCGACCCAAGAAAAAGCTTTCACGAGTTCGAGCAAGAATTGCTAAGGATCATCCCGTCGAGCAAATCTACAATGATATCCAAACCGGGAGAATCACTCGCTCTAAAACTCGTTTAGCTAACTTTTGTGAACATTACTCATTCATCTCTAGCATTGAACCTATGAAGGTTGAAGAAGCATTGGAGGATCCGGACTGGATAAACGCTATGCATGAAGAGCTACACAACTTTGAGAGAAATCAAGTGTGGACATTAGTCGAGAAACCCGACAACAACCACAACATCATTGGTACCAAATGGGTGTTTCGCAACAAGTAAGATGAAGATGGACAAGTGGTTCGCAACAAAGCATGTCTCGTCGCCCAAGGCTACACACAAGTTGAAGGTATGGACTATGGTGAGACATATGCTCCCGTTGCTAGACTTGAGTCCATTCGCATCTTACTTGCTTATGCTAATCACCATGATATCACCTTGTACCAAATGGACATTAAAAGTGCTTTTCTAAATGGCAAAATCGAAGAGGAAGTTTATGTTAAGCAACCTCCCGGCTTCGTCAATCCTAAGAAACCTAATCATGTTTACAAACTTCACAAAGCCCTTTATGGTCTTAAACAAGCTCCTAGAGCATGGTATAAATGCTTGACCAAGTTCCTTATTGAAAAAGGCTTTGAAATTGGTAAAATTGATTCTACCCTTTTTACTAAAAGGGTTAACGGAGAATTATTTGTGTGCCAAATTTATGTTGATGATATCATATTTGGTTCAACTAACCCTCATTTTAGTAAGAAGTTTGGAAAGCTAATGTCGGAGAAGTTTGAGATGTCTATGATGAGTGAACTCAAATTCTTTCTCGGTTTGCAAATCAAGCAAACTAAGGAAGGTACCTTTGTCTCTCAAACGAAGTACACCAATGACTTATTCAAGAAGTTCAATATGCAAGAATGCAAAGGTATGACTACACCCATGCCTACTAGTGGACATCTTGACATGACCAAAGATGGTGAACCGGATGATCAAAAGGTTTATCGCTCTATGATTGGTTCATTGTTATATCTATGTGCCTCTCGTCCCGATATTATGCTAAGTGTGTGAATGTGTGCACGATATCAAGCTGCTCCTAAAGAATGTCATCTTAAGGCTGTGAAAAGGATAGTGAGATACCTAATTCATACACCAAATTTTGGCATCTGGTATCCTAAGAGGTCCTCTTTTGATCTTGTTGGCTACTCCGATTCGGACTATGCCGGAGACAAGGTTGATAGAAAGTCCACTTCGGGTACTTGTCAATTCCTTGGTAGATCTCTTGTGTCTTGGTCTTCCAAGAAACAAAACTCGGTATCCTTATCCACCGCCGAAGCGGAATACATTGCCGCTGGTTCATGTTGCGCTCAATTACTTTGGATGACCCAAACTCTTAAAGATTATGGGATATATGTGAAACATGTTCCATTTCTATGTGACAATGAAAGTGCTATTAAGATTGCTCACAATCCCGTGCAACATTCTTGAACTAAGCATATTGAAGTTCGTCATCATTTCATTCGAGATCATGTTGCAAAAGGGGACATTAACCTTAAGCATGTTTGCACCGATAAGCAATTGGCGGATATATTCACTAAACCACTTGATGAGAAAGTGTTTTGCAGGTTGAGAGGTGAATTGAACATCATTGATGCTTCAAACTTGGATTAGAAACTCCATTTTATACATGCGGGGCATGAGCCTATGACTAATCCTCGATATTTCTCTTATGATGCTATTCATATGTCTTGGATATATTTGTACCTTGCATGTTATCTAACCCGTGTAGGTACTTGGTTGAATATAAATCTATGAGATTGCAACTCACTCACATCTTGAGCAATCTCTACATCACCAAGTCTCTACACAATGGTGGTTGAAGACAAGGAAGCACGAAACCATTCAAACATATCCTTTGGCAAATTCCATGATGAGTCTCATGATTGTCATTTTGGATACACAAGTGCTCTTCCTTGCAAAGCTAACCCATGTAGGTAGATGAACTCAAACTCCAAGTGGTGATCCC
The DNA here is from genome assembly GCF_056163025.1 of Triticum urartu. Classification (NCBI taxonomy): domain Eukaryota; kingdom Viridiplantae; phylum Streptophyta; class Magnoliopsida; order Poales; family Poaceae; genus Triticum; species Triticum urartu. Next base: position 85,771,758 of record NC_141873.1, read on the forward strand.
AACCCTTGATGAACTACATCAACCTTGAGCAACCCACACAAGTTCAACTACATGAACAAGATCAACACCACCACCCAAGGTATGTTATTCCATCTTAGAGAAGCTTTACTCCAAGTCATGAGTCAAAGCAACTCGACAAGATGTCAATACATCAAAAGGCTTAAACAAAAAATGGTAACCCCATTTTGAGCTTAAACGATGAGTATGACCTATGATCAAGTGCTCTCACTTGACTCCTAAGTCAATATACTCTAACATAGGTGACTTTGTCACCGACCATTTCTAGATGAAGTTCTCTAGTGTTTCTCCGTGCTTTTGCATCTGCATATTTGTTTCCCCTTTCAAAAAAACTTCATCTAGAACTTTTAGTTTCTTTTCTTTCCTTTTTGTTCTGCATTTTCTGCATCCAATTCATTGCAAATCTTTCAGTTAATTCCTTGCATATCCTTGTGAGATCTTACTGGTCTAGTGAGTTGAGGTGACAAGTGGTTTCACTCTGATGAACTCGGTAACACCGGTTTGTTCTCTTCGGCCCAACCGAAATCTTTCGGTGCAACCGAAGCCCACAACTCGGAGTCACCGATTCCATCACAGGAAAACCAACTTGCCACTTATTCCTGATTTCTGTTTGCTCCAGCTCCACTCAATGATTCTTGTCCTCTACCAGCATCATATTAGACATGCTGCTTTGCTCTGTGACTCGAGGACCAACCCATTTATATCACATGTCCAGAAGAGCCCTTCTTGGAAATTGATGCCAAAGGGGGGGAGAGAGATCACATCAAAGCTTAATCCTTCCTATAGGGGGAGAAAGAGAGAATACTCAGGGGGAGAGAGTTTCTCAACTAGGAGAAAGTAATATCATCAAAGACCCCAGATGCTTGGTGTTCAAGAGGAGAGATGTCGCATGTCTTTAAGAGGGGAAAGCCATGTTTGGTTGCTTGCTTTAGCTCAAGCTCTATTATTTCCTTTTTTGTTGCTCTGATTTTCTGTTCCTTATCTTCTCCCAATATCCCATGAAGATTCAGGGGGAGCAAGACATCTAAGGGAAGGAAATCTCTGATTTTATCGCATATCTTTACCTTTGGGGACATGTCTATATCCAATGTGGTACTTAGTACTCACTCTACATGTCATCCCAGTCTTGGTTCTCTTGTGGTTTCTCTTATTTTGCTCTGGTCAGTAGGTGTATCTGTGTTACTTAACCTTGTTTGCGCAGGTTCATCCCATCCTAAGCCAACTCAAGACCACAAGGTAAGTATATGCATCTGAGTCATGTGAATGAGAAATCCTTGCTGATGTACATATTGTTTGCAAGAAGGACTCATGAGCATGAAGGTACATTTCTCACATTCACATCATTTGCTCTGATGCATATAGCCAATATACATGTAACACATTCCTTACTCTGTCATGTTTACACATTCACATGCTCCTATATTCAATATTCACATGATTGCGTACATGTAGGGGGAGCCTATGCATGTTACATGTCTTTCCAAAGCTTTACTTGCTATTCTCTATATCTTTATCTAAAACTTTGATGTATGTTGTCATCAATTACCAAAAAGGGGGAGATTGAAAGCACAAGTGCTCCCTGGGTGGTTTTGGTAATTAATGTCAACATATCTCTTGTTGGACTAACACTTTTACCTAGTATGTTCCAGATAAGTTCAACAATGGAGTGGCATGGACTAGAGGATGTGGAACCCCTTCAAGATGCTAAGGACAAGGATTGGCTCAAGCTTCAAGATCAAGACTCTACATTTTCTATTTTAGTGATCCAAGATCACATTGAGTCTATAGGAAAAGCCAATACTATCAAGAGGGGATGAGGTGTTGCTTAATGGCTTGCTTGCTCAAAGTGCTTAGTGATATGCTCCAAAACCCTCAACTACCTTCCCACATCCACATATGACCTAAACCAAAAGTCAAACTCGGCCCCACCGATTCTTTCTATCCGGAGCCACCGAGTTCAGTTAACATAGCCACTGCCAGAAACCCTAATCAGTTCGATCTCACCGATGGGATCTCGGTCTCACCGAGATGGGCTTACAAACTCTCTGTTACCTGTTGCAATATTTTCGGTCCCACCGAGATATGCAATCGGCCCCACCGAGTTTGCTTGGCCAACTCTCTATTTCGCTTATTACCCAAATCGGTCCCACCAAGTTTGAGTAATCGGTCAAACCGAGTTTTGGTTTTACCCTAACCGTAGCACATCGGTTCCACCGAGTTGAACTAGTCGGTCCCACCGAAAACCCTAACGGTCACTAGGTTTAATAAATCGGTCCAACCGAGTTTTTCCCTTCGGTCTTACCAAGATTGGTAAATTGAGTGTAACGGTTAGATTTTGTGTGGAGGCTATATATACCCCTCCACCCACTCTTCATTCGTGGAGAGAGCCATCAGAACATACCTACACTTCCAATACACATTTTCTGAGAGAGAACCACCTACACTTGTGTTGAGGTCAAGATATTCCATTCCAACCATATGAATCTTGATCTCTAGCCTTCCCCAAGTTGCTTTCCACTCAAATCTTCTTTCCACCAAATCCAAATCCTGTGAGAGAGAGTTGAGTGTTGGGGAGACTATCATTTGAAGCACAAGAGCAAGGAGTTCATCATCAACACACCATTTGTTACCTCTTGGAGAGTGGTGTCTCCTAGATTGGCTAGGTGTCACTTGGGAGCCTCCACAAGATTGTGGAGTTGAACCAAGGAGTTTGTAAGGGCAAGGAGATCGCCTACTTTGTGAAGATCTACCGCTAGTGAGGCAAGTCCTTCATGGGCGACGGCCGTGATGGAATAGACAAGGTTGCTTCTTTGTGGACCCTTCGTGGGTGGAGCCCTCCGTGGACTCGCGCAACCGTTACCCTCCGTGGGTTGAAGTCTCCATCAACGTGGATGTACGATAGCACCACCTATCGGAACCACGACAAAAACATCTGTGTCTCCAATTGCATTTGAATACTCCAAACCCTTCTCCTTACATTCTTGCAAGTTGCATGCTTTACTTTCCGCTGCTCATATACTCATTGCATGCTTGCTTGATATGTATTGTGTTTGTTAAACTTGTTCTTAAACTCCACTTAAACTTAAGAATATTAAAAACTGCAACTTTTGGCACTTAGTGTCTAATCACCCCCCTCTAGACACCTCTTCTCGATCCTTTCAAAAGGTAGCAAATTACCATCAAGTTTAAGTGTTACAACTCAAAAGAACCAAATGTATCAAAAGCGAGAGTTGTAAGCACTTGGCAAATTGTAGCAAAAGTATAGCAACCACCCATATGGACCCGCTTGAAGACTATCAACTCATATGCTTCTCCCCCTTTTGTTAGTAATGACCAAAAAGGTTTGAAGACATAGAGCTTGCTACTCGTTCCCATGAGGAGTAGGCAAAGCAGCAGGGTCGTTGTTGAGGTTTGGTGGTGCAGACGAACTTGGTGCAGTGTCGATACACGCCAAAGTTGGAGGTGGTGAGGTAGCATCATCTTGGTCATCAATGACTCTGGCATTAACAGTTGCAGTTGACGAATAATAGTTAGAGTCTTCGAGTGAGGGAGTCCGATGCAAGTGAGCGTTCCAGGGAGGAGTTGAATCAAACTTGAATCTCTCAGCGAAGCCATCCTGGTGAAGATCATCTTCAGAGCTCAGCAGAGTCAGACTCTTCCACGATCAGCGTCAAGTTTCATGTGTAACAAAGGCATTCTTGGTGGCAAGGTTGCGAAGGCGATTGACATCCACCAAGAGGCTTTGCATTTGACGCTTAAGCCAGTCATGATGCTTATCATGTTTCTGATGTAGAGCGACGAGAAGCTCTTGGTCATTGAGAACACGAGGTCGCTTCCGAGGCCTTCGGGCAATGGTGCTTTCAGTGGCTTCAGTTTGGGTGCGAGGGGCACGTGTATTGCCAGCCAAGGGATAAACACGAGAAATGGCCTGAACTCCTTCAATGGGCTGTGAGAAGCTTTGGTAATCATCATTGTGAAGAGTAACATGCTCTTTGGCAGGCTCTGGGTAGATGGCTTCAACAGACAGATCAACCTCTGGCAAGAATATGCGATGATTGCATGCAGAAGGCTGATAGTTGATTGCAGAGTGAAGCTTTATAAGGTGCATTACCCATGGAGCATAGAATTTCAGACCAAAGATGTCGGAGCCAGATGCAGCCAACTACCTGATGAAAAAGTCTTGAGCATTGAAGCTGATGCCATTGAAGATATAGAAAACCAAAGTCTTCATTGCTCCTTCAAGCTTCACTGCAGAGGAATGTCCTTTGACAGGCCATAGAGTTCGCCTGATGATGTGATAAATGGTGCGGGGCAGATACTCTAGGTCTTCAACAAAGAATTCCGTTGGGTATTCAGCGTCACATGGTAGAGGCTTCATCATGCTCAGCATTTGGCTCAAATTAGGCTCTGGCTTCTAGAATATGCTCTCCAAAGCATTCTGGTGTAGTTGACAACCTGGTTCATAATGTTCGCCAGGAGTGGGCAGGGCTCTAAGCTCAATGATGTCTTGGGCTTTAGCTTCATGATGTACATCGCCCGTCATCCACTCAAGGATCCATGTCTTCGGATCCCTATTGTAGCCACGAATGTGGAGGGTAGCATATAATTGAAGCAGAAGTTCTTCATTCCAATGTTCTTTTGTAGTCACAAATGGGAGAAGACCAACATCTTTGAAGCAGTCAAGGGCTTCTTCTAGGCAACGCAGGCCAGCCATGGCTTCGCTGTCTAGACGCATATGAGGGAAAATGCGCCCCTGATTGTATAAGATGTAGGAATAGTAACTGCGTTGTTGATAACTCCAGAATCAATCTGATGAAATTCTTGGCCTTGTGTAGGGGTTCTTGGCACTGTCAAAGAATGTGTTGTGTGCCTTGAAGCCATTGACATTAAAGGATCCTGGTGAAGTTGCGGTACCGGGGAACCTTGGCAGTCTTGGCTTAGACTTCTGGACCTGAGGCATGTGCTCTACATGATAATCAAATTGCGGACCAGCAGCAGGCGGAGGAAACAGAATGGGCCATCTAACAGTAACCAGCCGACCACGATCAAATGCTTGCTCAATGGTGTGTGGCCTTGGAGGCGGTACAGGAGCAGTGGCAGTGCCAGTGGTATTGACTTCAGGCTGCAGATTTGCATCAGGTGCAGCATTGGCTTCAGGTTCAGGAACTTCTGGTACCTCATTAGCTTCAGGAGCCACATTAGCTTCAGCCATGACGACGTCATTGGCTTCAGTTGAGTTGTTTGTGGCCGCCTCAGTATTGTTAACCTCCACTTGAGTAGCTGGAGGGCTCGGACACGTTCTCCGCTAGAACAACTTCAGGGTTGGTTGGGGGTGTAGCAACATGTTCTTCTTATTCATCAGCTGATGCACACGGAATGTCTTCAGCAGCTTTGGCTTCAGACTCGTGGATGTTCGCAGTAGGAGAGGCTTCAGGAAATACTTGGCGTGATACTGAGTGGTGTTCTTCTCCTTCTGGAACGCTTGACAGAGGGACTTGCGGCCTTGGTCCTTTGCGAAGCCTGCGGAGTGCGGGCGACGCCTTTGGAGAGGGAGTTGGCTGGGCCACAAAGTCATCGTCTTCAAGCACCGAAGTTGTGACTTGAGGTGGGGGAGTACTTGGTGATTCTTCTTGGCGGGGGGAGTCTTGAGGGTGATCAGCCCATGAATCATCCTGAGCAATTGGCGTCAAAGGACGAGCAATGCTGATGAGTTCGTTGTTCGTCAGAACAGGCGACGATACCATATTGAGCTCGATCTGAGGAAGGACGTCATCATCTTCAACATTGTTGTGGTGACCAATGTCTTCAGCTACGCTGGGGTCAACAGCTGGATCTTCTTCAGCTTCAGTAGACTCATTGGTAGTAGGCTCATGAACTATCAACTGACGCTCATGTTGTTCAGACGTAGGACGAGCCACTGAGATCGGCTCAACGACAAGGGGCTCTTTGGGAGTAGCCCGATCTTTCTTCTTGGTTTTTCTCTTTTTCGTTGGTGGAGCGTCATTAGTGGTGTGCTTGGTCTTGCGCTTGCGGGCTTCGGCTTCATCTGCCCTTGTTTTCTTGAGCTCCGAAGCCACTGTGGGGACTTTAGGCTTTGAGCCTGTCATACTGGCAGGGAAGACAATGCAAGGTTCCTCCTGCCTAGATGCTTCAGCTTGGGCCACAATAGGCTTCTTCTTCTTCTTGGCAGCCATTCCGGGGTCAATGCCAGGTCGCCCCAGAGCCTTGCGCTTTTCAGCTTCATTGTAGCCTTGAACACATTTGGCAGCCAGGTGTTTCATGCGCTCTCGAGAACCTTTAGTTTCTTCATGTTTCTTGTGAAACGCCTCCTTGAGCTCATGCATCATTTGCTTGAAGTTTTGGACGTCTGTCACGCTGAGCTGGGCCATGTGCTTCTTGAACTGAGCCTTTTCATAGTCAATCTTGTGCTCCAGCTCAACAATTCTCTGTGCAAGAGCCAGCTCAGGAGCAATGGCTCCATGGAAGGAGACGCTGAGGCCAATTGGGAGTTGAAGATCATCAAAACTAAGGTCTGGGCTGTCGAACCACTCATCAATGAACTTGTACAGGATCTCCACATCAAAGAGGGGAAGATCATTGAAGATTTCCGCCTCTTGCTTGCTCTTTATAAGCACCTCGAGAGCATCATCGCCAAGATCGTCATCGCTAGACAGATCAATGGCTTCGTTCTCATTCCTTAGAACAACAGCAGGGGTCAATGCCTGACCAGTAGGTTGCACGGGCTTCTTTATCTTGTCAAACTTGGAGATGCGAGAGAGATCTTTAGACTGCACACTAGCTTCAGGAGGTGCAGTGGCCAGAGGCTTCGCACGCGAAACTTTTGGTGCATAGGAGGGCTTTGAAGCCTTTGGTTTCTTCTGCTTCACAGGCTTCGGTGGTGCAGGCGCTTCGTCAGAATCAGCGTCATCTGCAGAGTGATCCACGGCTGCCCCTTGAACTTGAATGTGAGTGATGAGACCTTCAAGGTTGTAGAAGGCCCCAACAATATTGGGTTCAACATCGCGTGTGCCGTCGGCACGAGGAGTAGAGGGACCGGGGTTGAAGTCTAACCCAAGCGACTTCTTGTTCTCTTTGGCAGAAGTTTTGGCAAACTGGAAGTTGCGCTTAAAGAGATTGTCTTCACGACACCATAACAAAGAGGATGGGTCGGCATTAACAGGCTAAGGTCCACGGATCATGCACGGGTAGAAGCCTTGAGCAATGGCTTCGGACTTCGACTTGGGCTGAAGACCTTTGTATATAATATCTCCCCAGGGGCCCTTGATGGCATTCTTTTCAGCATATTCGTCAATGACAAATTTGTACTTGAACCATTCCTCTGCCCAATGTCTTCGAATCCATTGGATTCGGTTCTTGCATTCTCCATAGGTCTCTTCTGGATCTAGCTTGTATAGCTCATAGAGATCCGGTGGTAGGTCCATAGCAGTGTTTTCACGGTGTTGTCTGCCGCCCTTCCTGACTGATTTTTCTGTCACCATGAAGTTCAGACTGAATGGCTTCAGAACTTGCAAAGGCTTCCGTCTGCTGGTCAGACAGGAACTGGCTTCGGGAGAATTGATGTGACGCTGTAAGAATTCTGCAAATGAATGCAGACTATGAGAACCAAGGGATTCTCCCACGAACATGTACCTGTGACAGCATTAGAGATGCGAGGGAAGGGGAAGAGGTCATATGCATTCTCATAAGATTTTGAAGATAAATCAGTTTAGAAGACATGGACCTCATAGTGCGAAGACATTCACTGATATGTTGAGAGTTGGTTCTAGATTTGTACGAATCCAAGAATAAGTACAAGTGAGGAATCTAACTACTTTGTGAAGCATAAGTGAACATACTAGGCATGTTATGAGATGCAGAACATGATAGATTCAATTTGTTGGGACAGAAACCACTTGTGGTTGAGAAGGATGAATCTATTGGATCAAAAGGACTGTAAAAAGAGCTTTTATTTAACACTTGAGGAACTGCTAGACGGAGTAGAAGATGAGGCCGAGCAGTTCGATCTTCCGTGCCCTAACTTGGCGACGGAGGATACCTACGGCGACGATGGAGAAGACGATGTCTGCGGTCGGCGTGAGGACGGCGTCGGTGAGGTCACAACAGCTAAACGCTTCGTTGCCGTCGTCGTCGAGGGCTAGCGGTGGCGCTAGGGTTTGTGCGAGAAGGAGAAGTGGAAGAGGAGATAATGACTGATCACAGGACATTTGAGGATTCCAAGATATTTAGCTCACACCGCAACTTGCAAAACCTTTTCTCATCCAAGGGCTTTGTGAAGATATCTGCCAGTTGCTCTTCAGTGTTGACGTGAATGATATCAATATCTTCCTTCATGACATGATCTCTGAGAAAGTGATGACGGATGTGAATGTGCTTTGTCTTCAAGTGCTGAACTGGGTTGTTGGCAATCTTGATGGCGCTTTCATTGTCGCAGTAGAGTGGCACTTGCTTCAGATGGACGCCATAGTCTTTGAGTGTTTGCTTCATCCATAGAAGCTGAGCGCAGCAAGATCCAGCAGCAATGTATTCAGATTCAGCAATGGAGAGAGATACACAGTTCTGCTTCTTTGAAGACCAACAAACAAGTGATCGTCCCAAGATATTAGGATGTGTGCCTGATCACAGGACATTTGAGGATTCCAAGATATTTAGCTCACACCGCAACTTGCAAAACCTTTTCTCATCCAAGGGCTTTGCGAAGATATCTGCCAGTTGCTCTTCAGTGTTGACGTGAATGATATCAATATCATTCACCTTGTCACCAGAAAGTGACATGTGCCTGATGTAGACTTGCGATCCACCTTGTCACCAGCATAGTCAGCATCCGAGAATCCAACTAGATCAAACTCTGAGCCCTTTGGATACCATAATCCTAGTGTTGGGGTGTAAGACAAATATCGAAGAATTCACTTCACAGCTAAGTGATGCGATTCCTTTGGTGCCGCTTGGAATCGGGCACACATGCAAACACTAAGCATGATATCTGGCCTAGATGCACATAAATAAAGTAAAGAACCAATCATGGAGCGGTATACCTTTTGATCGAACTCTTTACCATTGGCGTCAGGACCCAGATGACTTTTGGTTGGCATTGGCGTCGTGTAACCTTTGCAGTCTTGCATTCCAAACTTCTTCAGGCAGTCTTTGAGGTATTTCTCTTGAGATATGAAGATGCCGTTGCGTTGCTGCCGTATTTGAAGACCAAGGAAGAACTTCAGCTCACCCATCATGGACATCTGATATTGCTCTTGCATCATGTGTCCAAACTCATCCCTGTATTTTTGATTAGTGCAGCTGAAGATAATGTCATCCATATATTTGGCACACAAACAGTTCACCATCATATGTCTTCATGAAGAGTGTGGGATCTAGGGAACTAGGTTTGAAGCCTTTGCTTTTCAGGAAGTCTTTGAGTGTGTCATACCAAGCACGAGGGGCTTGTTTGAGGCCATACAGTGCCTTGTTGAGCTTGTATACCATATCAGGGTGTTTTGGATTTTTAAAACCAGGCGGTTGTGCAACATACACTTCTTCTTCAATCTTGCCATTGAGAAAGGCACTCTTCACATCCATTTGATACAGAAGGATGTTATGATGATTTGCGTAGGCTAGTAGTATGCGAATGGCTTCAAGCCTAGCCACGGGAGAAAATGTTTCATCGAAGTCAATTCCTTCAACTTGAGTGTATCCTTGAGCAACGAGACGGGCCTTGTTTCTGACAACTTGACCATGCTCATCTTGCTTGTTGCGATATATCCATTTAGTGCCTATGATATTGTGTTTACGAGGATCAGGACGCTTGACCAGTTCCCATACATTATTCAGCTCAAACTGTTGAAGATCTTCTTGCATAGCTTGAATCCATTCAGGTTCCATGAAGGCTTCATCAACTTTCTTGGGTTCAGATATTGAGACAAATGCAAAGTGCCCACAGAAATTTGCTAGTTGTGTTGCCCTTGAACGAGTGAGTGGACCAGGTGCATTGATGCTATTAATTATCTTCTCAATCTATACTTCATTTGCAACACGAGGATGGGCTGGACGAAGATTTTGCCCTTGCTGATCATTGTCATCATTAGGAGGATTGTCTTCAGGTTGAGCATTGTCTTCAGGTTGATTAGGTGCATAAATGATAAGTTCCTCTTCAGCCTGAGCTTCACACGGTATGATTTCTCCAGTTCCCATAAGCTTGATGGATTCACTAGGTGGAATTTCATCTAGCACATTTGGCAGGTGCTCTCTTTGCGAGCCGTTAGTCTCATCGAACTGCACATCCACAGTTTCAACCACTTTATAGTGAAAGAGGTTGAAGACTCTTTAGGAGTGCGAATGCTTTCCGTAACCAAGCAGAAAACCTTCATGTGCTTTCGGTGCAAATTTTGAAGTGTGATGTGGATCCTTGATCCAGCACCTAGCACCAAATACTCTGAAGTAACTGACATTTGGCTTCTTACCAATAAGGAGTTCATAGGATGTCTTCTTTAGAAGCTTGTGAAGATAAACACGGTTGATGACATGGCAGGTAGTATCAATGGCTTCGGGCCAGAACTTTCTTGGGGTTTTATATTCATCAAGCATCGTTCTTGCCATCTCAATGAGTGTTCTATTCTTGCGTTCCACGATGCCATTCTGCTACGGCGTGTATGGAGCTGAGAACTCATGAGTGATACCCAAGGTGTCAAGATAAGTGCCGAGACTGGTGTTCTTGAATTCTGTGTCATTGTCACTTCTGATGTGCTTGATCTTGACGCCATAGTTGTTCATGGCTCGATTGGCGAAGCGTCTGAAGACATCCTGCACTCCAGTCTTGTAGAGGATTATGTGTACCCATGTATATCTTGAATAATCATCAACAATGACGAAGCCATAGAGACAAGCAGTAGTAGTTAGAGTAGAGTAGTGAGTAGGGCCGAAGAGGTCCATATGTAGCAGTTTGAAGGGTTGAGTCGTTGTCATGATTGTCTTCGAGGGATGCTTGGCCCTCGTCATCTTTCCAGCTTCGCAGGCACCGCATAAGTGATCCTTCTTGAACTTGACGCCCTCGATGCCTATGACGTGCTTCTTCTTTGCGAGAGTATGCAAGTTCCTCATGCCAGCATGCCCTAGCCTCCGATGCCAGAGCCAACACTCTAAAGATTTTGCAAGAAGACATATGGCAAGCTGTGGTCCTGCTTAGAAATCTACCATGTACAAATCATCTTTCCGATACCCTTCAAAGACTAGAGACTTGTCAGATTCCATTAGAACAAGGCAACGATATTTTACAAATATCACAATCATGTTCAAATCGCAAAGCATTGAGACAGTCATTAAGTTGAAACCAAGGGATTCAACAAGCATCACTTTATCCATGTGCTGATCCTTTGATATTGCAACTCTACCTAGACCCAATACCTTGCTTTTACCAGTGTCAGCAAATGTGATGTGACTCTTCTCAGATGGACGTAAGGTTGAGTCCATGAGAAGACTTTGATCACCAGTCATATGATTAGTGCATCCACTATCGATAATCCATTCTAAAGCAGCTGGTGTCATACCCTACAGAACAGTTAGGGGGATAGGCTTCATGAAGAGTATTGTGAAGCATAAGCATTTGACGAGCAAGTGAATTATGAAAGCTCAGACCTAGGTTAGAACTGATAGGATGCATGTTAAGCGACTCAAAAACGAAATACATAATAAGATCATTTGGGCATTTTATCTTGTGCCCCACAAGATGTTTTAGGTCCCCAGCAATAGCTTTAGATGCCTTTGATTTCCGGCTGGAGACCATTCCCTGCAAAAGAGAGTTAAGTTTTCTTAGCCACCCACATCTTCAGGGGTGGCTTCGAAGTCATGAGTCTAAGTGCAATATCTGAGAACTTTGGCTTTGGAGCCCTAGCAAATAGTCTTGCAGGTGGTGAATAATACTCATAAGAATAAGCAGAGTAGTTCTGGGTCTTATGAACATGGCGGTTTGATGAAACACACTCATATTCATAGTCCTGAGTATAGTTTCCCTGCAAAACATTTGCATTAGTGCGACTCAGGTGAGTCCTCTGTCTGTATGAAGCCTTTGGACCATATGAAGCCTGTGGTCTGGGGTTTGTCTTTTTCCCTTGTGGTGTCGTGACGACATTCACAAGAAGATTCTCCAGACACCTTTTGGGCACCCAGACTTTCTTCATAGGTGGCCCATTCCTGCAGTTAGTACCAATATACCTGGCAAACACTTCACCATTCTGATTCTTAAACAATTTATTGTTTGCATCAAAGGATTCATCAATGACAATAGAGTTAGCACAAGTGAAGCCAGATAGGGTGGATGGATCCACTGAAGGTTCCTTTGCAACAACCCATGTGGTTTTGGGGTACTGCTCAGGCTTCCAGTAAGAGCCACTAGCATTCATTTTCCTTTCGAACCCAACACCCTCTTTCCTAGGGTTTCGGTTCAGAATCTGCCTTTTGAGGACATCACATAGTGTCTGATGCCCTTTGAGACTTTTGTACATCCCTGTTTCAAGCAATATCTTCAACCTAGCATTTTCATCAGCAATAGCAGTGGCATCCTCAACAGAGGGGTTAGTTACCACATCAACAGTTGAAGATATTGCAACAGTAGCAGCAGTAGAACATTCAGCAACAGAAGTAGCATTATCACGCTTAAGGCATTTTAGACATGGTGGTTCAAATCCTTCCTGAGCGGGACTGAACTGTTGAGCGCGAAGTGACTCGTTTTCCTTTTGAAGATCTTCATGAATTGCTCTCAATTTCCCAAGTTCTTGCTTCATTTGAAGATAATCATAGGAAAGCTTTTCATGAGTTGTTGAGAGCGTTTCATGACGACTTTCAAGTTCCTCATACTTAACATGAAGATTTTTTATGTCTTCAATTAAGGACTGAGATCAAGTCATTTTCGCGTCCAACATGTCATCGCTTTTGTCTAACAGTTTTTGAATATGTTCCATAGCTTTCTGTTGTTCAGTTGCAATTTTAGCAAGCGTTTTGTAGCTGGGTTTGGAATCACAATCAGAGTCATCTTCACTGGATGTTTGATAGTGAGCATTGCGTGAGTTTACCTTGGCACCATGTGCCATGAAGCAATAGGTGGGAGCGGAGTCGTCCTTGTCATCAGCATGGGTGATGGAACCATTGTCTTCAGTGTTGAAGATGGACTTGGCAACGTAGGCTGTAGCTAGACTTGCGACGCCAGAGTTGGACTCCTCCTCAGACTCCACCTCCGCCTCCTCAGAAGCAGACTCCTCCTCTGAATCCATCTCCTTGCCAACAAACGCACGGGCCTTGCCAAATGAGCTCTTCTTGTGTGATGAAGACTTTGAGGAAGACTTGGAAGAAGACTTTGAGTATTTCTTCTTCTTGTTGTCATTAGAATCATATTCCTTGCTGTTCTTCTTCTTCTTGTTCTCATTGTCCCACTGCGGACACTCAGAGATGTAGTGACCAGGTTTCTTGCACTTGTGGCATGTTCTCTTCTTGTAGTCATGAGTAGAAGCTTCATCATTCCTTGAGCTGGATCGTGAAGACTTTCTGAAGCCTTTCTTCCTAGTGAACTTCTGGAACTTCTTCACTAGCATAGCAAGCTCCTTTCCAACATCTTCAGGATCATCAGAACTGCAGTGAGATTCTTCTTCAGATGAGGAAACAGCTTTTGCCTTCAAGGCGCGAGTTCGGCCATAGTTGGGACCGTAGATATCTCTTTTCTCAGAAAGCTGAAACTCATGTGTGTTGAGCCTTTCAAGTATGTCAGACGGATTGAGTGTCTTGAAGTCAGGGCATTCTTGAATCATCAGGGCTAGGGTGTCAAACGAGCTATCAAGTGATCCCAGGAGCGTCTTGATGATTTCATGCTTGGTGATCTCAGTAGCACCAAGAGCTTGAAGCTCATTTGTGATGTCAGTGAGGCGATCAAACGTGAGCTGAACATTCTCATTGTCGTTTCTCTTGAAGCGGTTGCGAAGGACACTGATCCTTTGAGCTCTCTGGGTTGAGACACCTTCGTTGACCTTGGAGAGCCAGTCCCAGACTAGCTTCGATGTTTCCAGAGCACTCACACGGCCATACTGTCCTTTGGTCAGATGACCATAGATGATGTTCTTGGCAGTAGAATCCAGTTGAACGAACTTCTTGACATCAGCAGGGGTGCACCTTCACCAGTCTTGGGAACGCCATTCTTGACGACATACCAGAGGTCGACATCAATGGCTTCAAGATGCATACGCATCTTATTCTTCCAGTAGGGATATTCAGTTCCATCGAAGACGGGGCACACAACGGAGACTTTGATTATCCCTGCAGTCGACATAGCTAAAACTCCAGGTGGTTAAACCGAATCACACAGAACAAGGGAGTACCTTGCTCTGATACCAAAGTGCTAGTTATCGACTAGAGGGGGGTGAATAGACGATTTTTATGAAAGTCTTCAAAACATGGATGTTTCGAAGACAAACGATAGAAATGAACCTATAAACATGCAGCGGAAGGTAGACAACACTAGGAAAGCCATAGTCTAGTATACAATGAAATGAAAGCAGAAAGACTAATAGAAACTAGGCAGTATGGATCAGGATGGAAGATAGTATGAAGCCAATCAGAACAAACAGTCACACAGTGAAGATAAACAGATAATGCAGACAGAAAATGACTTCACAAGTACCAACTATAAATAAAGAGAAGGGATGGATAGAACCAGTTGCTTGTTGAAGACAATGATTTGTTGGACCAGTTCCAGTTGCTGTGACAACTGTACGTCTGGTTAGGGAGGCTGAGATTTAACTCAGAAGACCGTGTCTTCACCTTATTCCCCTTAAGCTAAGGACACATAGTCCTCGCCCAATCACTCAGGTAAGTCTTCAAGGTAGACTTCCAAACCTTCACAGACTTCGTTCACCGGCGATCCACAATGACTCTTGGATGCTCAGAACGCGGCGCCTAACCAGCTGGAGGATTCACAGTCCTCAAGTGTAACAAGTCTTCAGATCACACAGACAGGAAGACTTTAGTGATGCCTAACACTCTTTGGCTCTGGGTGTTTAGGGCTTTGTCCTCGCAAGGATTTCTCTCTCAAAGGCTTCGGAGGTGGGTTTCTCTCAAACGACAAAAGCTGTGCACTAACTCTAAGCAGACGCCAATTTATGGTGTAGGGGGTGGGCTATTTATAGCCACTAGGCAACCCGACCTGATTTGTCCGAAATGACCCTGGGTCACTAAGGAACTGACACGTGTTCCAACGGTCAGATTTCAAACACACGCGGCAGCTTGACTTGGGCTACAAGTAAAGCTGACTTATCCAGCTCTGGATAAGATTTGCTCTCATTGTCTTTGCTCGAAGACTTAGGATTTGGTTGAGCATCACTTTAGTCATTCTGTCTATGTTCACTTGGACCCCACTTAACAGTAAAGTGGTTCCTATGACTCAACAAAGAAGAAGATGAAACTACGAAACAACTATGTCTTCGTGCTCCAAAGTCTTCATGCGATGTCTTCTCATGTCATAGCCTTCAGTGTGAATATCTTCACATACCACCATTGTCTTCAATGTCTTCACACATTTTTAGGGGTCATCTCTGGTAGGTAAACCGAATCAATGAGGGACTATTACCTGTGTTATCCTGCAATTCTCACAAACACATTAGTCCCTCAACCAGGTTTGTCGTCAATACTCCAAAACCAACTAGGGGTGGCACTAGATGCACTTACAGGTTCATACATACAGAAGCATACTTGGGATAGTAGATGCCCCGTTTCTCTCTTAGGTTGGTGCACTAGCGTATGTAGCCCATTAGAGCAATCAAGCTAGTGTCTCTCTAGTATCCGTACAACAATAGCATTTCCGTGGTTCCACCTCTTAGAGCTCATTCCTAGGTTGTGCGAATCCCATCTAACTTCCGTGTGTGTGTGTTCCTAGTGATATGTTTGGTCTTGGAAATATGCCCTAGAGGCAATAATAAAGTGGTTATTATTATATTTCCTTGTTCATGATAATTTTCTATTGTTCATGCTATAATTGTATTAACAGGAAACCGTAATACATGTGTGAATACATAGATCACAACATGTCCCTAGTGAGCCTCTAGTTGACTAGCTCGTTGATCAATAGATGGTTGTAGTTTCCTCACCGTGGACTTTGGATGTCATTGATAATGGGATCACATCATTAGGAGAATGATGTGATGGACAAGACCCAATCCTAAGCATAGCACAAGATCGTGTAGTTCGTTTGCTAGAGCTTTTCTAATGTCAAGTATCGTTTCCTTAGACCATGAGATTGTGCAACTCTCGGATACTGTAGGAGTGCTTTGGGTGTATCAAATGTCACAACGTAACTGGGTGACTATAAAGGTGCACTACAGGTATCTCCAAAAGTGTCTGTTGGGTTGGCACGAATCGAGACTGGGATTTGTCACTCTGTATGACAGAGAGGTATCTCTGGGCCCACTCAGTAATGCTTCATCATAACGAGCTCAATGTGACTAAGGAGTTGGTCATGGGATCTTGCGTTACGAAATGAGTAAAGAGACCTGCCAATAACGATATTGAACGAGGTATGGGGATACCGACAATCGAATCTCGGGCAAGTAACCACTACTACAGGATGCTGCTAGTGTGACACTACGATCAGAGACCCTTCGAGAAACTGTGTGTGATGCAATAATCGCAAACGGTGGTGTATGAAAACCGTCAGAAATGTATAAAACGTTTGCGATGACAGATGCATCAAACACGGTTCAGGTTTTATTTGCGTGTGCAATGAAGGGCATACAGTTCAGTTCAATGAACTGTTTGCGATGAGGAGGAACAAAAGAAACAGGCAACCAGATGAAGGCGTGTGCGATACACAGCATATGGTTCACTCGGATGAACTGTCTGTGATTAGGAAACACAAAAGAAATAGTGAGCCAGATCAAAGGCGTGTGCGATATACAACATGTGGTTCACTCGGATGAACTATTTGCGTTGAGACATGAGAACAGAAATGGTTCAAATGAATAAGATGTGTGTGATACGAGGTAAACATGTCTGTAATCGGAGACGTGTGCGAATATTGATAACAACACATACGATTACTGCTAACAAGCCGTGTGTGTTGTGAGCAAACGATTGCCGGTATACAATTGTGAGTGGTTGATGAAAACATCACCGACTGGTTCCATTGTTTAGTCCATGTGCGATGTGATTTTCTTTGTCCGCACAACACCTACGCTATGTCTACAGCATCAACATATATACTTAAAAAGACAGCATTGCATAACCAAATTAAGCATACAATTACACAAGTGACTACACACATAACATTTCCACACACCAAAGAAAGCAATTACATGCATACTAAAGTAGGAGAAACAAGGATCTAATCATCTACTTATTGTTGCGACGACACTTGCCATTGTTCTGCTTTCGGCTGGATCCCTGGCCGTTTTGGGGAAGGAGGGACTTCCTCATGTCAACGATCCGCCTGTACATGTCGTAGCTCGTGTCCTTGGCCGCGTACACGACGTGAGCTTTGTCGATTTTCTCCATCCAGGCCGAGTGCCAGGCATGCTTGTCCTTGTTGCACGAATCCTTCATGTCTCTGTAGTAGGAGTCGATGATGGCCTCGGCGAGGTGAACCAGTGTGTCCTTCTCATGCTCCTTGCTACCCCTGATCTTGTATTGGCCTGGATGTCGACAAGATTCTGGCAGGCGATGCCCGAATTCTCGAGCGCCTTTGCATCGTTGGTGATGTCCACCATAGCGAACATGTAGTGGGGGATGTTGACAAACCTGGCGAAATGCTCGCAAGGCCTTGTGGCCAGGCAGTAGTGGTAGACGAGGATGTGGTGGCGCACGCACATCTGGGCGACGGCGACCTTGGGACGAGACTCGGCATGAGCGTGGGTGTACTCGAGGTCGAACCCGACCACCTTGTACTTCTCCTTGGCAAGCAACATCTCCATGATGTGGATGGAGTGCTCCGCCTAGACCGGGTCATTGGTGTACACCACCGAGAGGTCCATGAACCTTCTGTGGGTGTCCACCATGGCACGCATTGTGAACTGCTGCTCGTCACCGGTAGCCGCTCGGAGCACCATTGGAGCCGCGCAGGATACCCTCTAAGAATTTCTCGTGGTGGGTGTGCTTCTTGCAATGGTGGGGCACGATCGAAAGGTTGAAGAGACACAAGGGTAGGTTAAATGGCCGCTGTAATAAATGGGGGACGGCCGACCTGTAATCGTCACGATGTTCATAGCGGAGGATTCCAGAATCCAGTGCACGGTTGACAACACCGCACCCCAGGCGTGGGCTCGAAGAGCCTGTTCTCGCGCTACCGTGTTGTTTACCGTGCAAGCTTCCCGCCCGGCTAGTTTGGCCACGCGTCGGCTAGAAGAGGGACAAATCGTGGGCGTTTATTGGCAAAAAGCTTTGTAAAAACGAAGTGTGTGGAGTGACTTCGGTCATAAGTTTACCCTTGGGTGATGAGGTTAAAGTTACACCGAAGGGTGATGATGGACACTCGAATGCGATAATTAATTCTGCGCTCTACAGTGCACACGGTGGAAGAAACCAACTGTGTGCAATATTGTCGAAGATCGTAGTCGAGTTAGCTATACAGATCGTGTGCTGTGAGATCGACAAGGTAAACTGATTCAAGAATGGTTAATAAAATCTAAGACCATTGCATAAAGGTCAAAATAGTGCTAGCAATATACGAGTCTCATACGATGTATTTCAACGATTGTACCACAAAAGCTCGAAATGTTACAAGGTTCAAGTTCTAGAGTTATATGGCTCAAATACAAAGATTACAAGGTTCAAACTGATATTAGAAATGAAATTCAGCTCATCAGCTGCAAACGCTCGCGCTGATGCGCTGAACATGGATATCAGAGAGGTTCAAACTAATATCACCGTTTCTAAGTCCGGCTTCGAAACCTCACAATTTTTGCAAAGGGGTCAGCCATTGAGAACTCATGTATGGGGTTGACCCGATGACTTCTGATTACTTTGTCATCTGAAATTCCAAAATGAAATTCGGCATTTTTGGAGCCTACTCCATTCTGCCACAGGCGCCGGCACTGATCAACAGACCATTCATTTTTGTGAAATAAATGTAGGGAAAACCTCATTTCCTTTAGCACCCTTGCTTTGAGAACAAAGAACCTGACGAATATAATCTCCGGTAAGGTCCCTCGGTAGGAGTTCAAAGTAATTTCTGAGAGATGCAGATCTAGGCATTTGACGTGATTGTTATATTGTATCACATTATCCACCATTGCGCCTAATCTTATCTGCAAAAGAAGAAAACGTGTTAGTGCCTACATGCAGTTTTGAACATTACTACAGGCCTAGCTATTTGGTTTGCAGGATTTGTAAAATGCACTAACATGCCATCTTTGATCTGACATGATTAACATGGGCATTTGATTACATTCTAGACAAATGTAGAATTCTTCACAAGAGTTTGGAGTGGATGAAAAGTTCCCTAAGAAAACTAGTACAGATGAATCCAAAGGAGAAATGCTTGTTGAATGTAACCATATGGATCAAGCAACCAATATGGGGGGGGGCATGTATGTACTGAAAACCTCCAAAAGAACCTTCAGAAATCATAGTACATTGTCATTGTAAACTTGGAAAAAGGTGTCACAAATTGAACTCCCTAATGGTTAACATTTAAAAGGAAAGGAACATCACCTCGATATATAGCTTCTCCAGGCACGGAAAGCATCTCAGGAAACTGACAACTTGCTCCAGGTCGGGCCCGATAGATTCTAGTGCCAAGACCTTCACTGTGCGCAGTTTCGAGGTCAAGCTTGTCGGAATCATTTTCTGAATGACAAACGAACAAACATCTTCAAAATTAGAAATAATGTTAATTTGTAGAAGGAGAGGTAGAAGGCGGCTGTTGTATATGAACGGGTGTGGATCCAATAACAAGTTCAGAGTATTTGTCAGACGAGTAGCCCACCACTGTCAATTTCGGCGCAGAAATGACATTGATTCTTGTTGGACCTTCTTGATCAACTACAAGTAATCTCTCAAGTGCAGGTGTGTCCTGGATGACCATACCGTGGTCCACCTTTTGTGATGTCTTCCCGTCGCACCAGCTACACACATAAATAGTTCGGAGAGTCATGGAGGTGATGTGGAAGGTACTCGACCCATTGATCGCCTGAAGTCGAAGGTACTCGAGTGCAGTACAACCACGGAGCAGGTGCTCCATGTCACCCTTTGAGAGGAAGACGACGACGAGCTCGAGGTGCTTCAGTTGTGGTAGAATAAGAGCGGGCGCATCATTAAGGGGCGGGAAATGGCAGTTCCTGAACTTGGCGACGCGCAGCATGGGCGCGAGGCGGAGTGCGGACGTTGGCAGCGACCACATATGCCCATCATCAAAAGTGAGCTCCTCGAGCTGATCTAGGGCGGGGGATCGGAACCAGTCGTCAAGCTTGGCTCGGTCCTTGCCGTTGGAACGGAACTTGCCCATTCTAAGGCCTTTGGTTGGGCCAAGGTGACTGCCAAGGATCTTGGGGAACGCATCCAAGCTTTTGAGATAGCCATGGCAGAGCTCGTGGGTGTCGATGAGGTCGAGAGGGCTGGAGTTCCATAGGGGGCACCACCGCCGGGAAAGGAGGGTTGTCCGCGCCCCATATTTGATTGGGAGGAGGGAGATGATTGCTACCTCTTGAGCACTGCATTGGTTTTCCCTTGAAGAGGAAAGGGTGATGCAGCGAAGTAGTGTAAGTATTTCCCTCAGTTTTTGAGAACCAAGGTATCAATCCAGTAGGAGACTACATGCAAGTCACCTCGCACCTACACAAACAAATAAGAACCTCGCAACCAACGCGATAAAGGGGTTGTCAATCCCTTCACGGTCACTTACGAGAGTGAGATCTGATAGATATAATAAGATAAATATTTTTGGTATTTTTATGATATAGATTGAAAGTAAAGATTGCAAAGTAAAATAGATTGGAAACATATATGATGGAAGATAGACCCGGGGGCCATAAGTTTCACTAGTGGCTTCTCTCAAGATAGCATACGTATTACGGTGGGTGAACAAATTACTGTGGAGCAATTGATAGAAAAGTGCATAAATATGAGAATATCTAGGCATGATCATGTATATAGGCATCACATCCGCAACAAGTAGACCGAAATGATTCTGCATCTACTACTATTACTCCACACATCGATTGCTATCCAGCATGCATCTAGAGTATTAAGTTCATAAGAATAGAGTAACACATTAGGCAAGATGACATGATGTAGAGGGATAAACTCAAGGAATATGATATAAACCCCATCTTTTTATCCTCGATGGCAACAATAGAATACGTGCCTTGCTACCCCTGCTGTCACTGGGAAAGGACACCTCAAGATTGAACCCAAAGCTAAACACTTCTCCCATTGCAAGAAAGATCAATCTAGTAGGCCAAACCAAACTGATAATTCGAAGACACTTGCAAAGATAACAAATCATACATAAAAGATTTTAGAGAAGAATCAAATATTGTTCATAGATAAACTTGATCATAAACCCACAATTCATCGGATCTTGACAAACACACCGCAAAAAGAATTACATCGAATAGATCTCCAAGAAGATCGAGGAGAACTTTGTATTGAGATCCAAAGAGAGATAAGAAGCCATCTAGCTAATAACTATGGACCCGAAGGTCTGTGGTAAACTACTCACACATCATCGGAGAGGCTATGGTGTTGATGTAGAAGCCCTCCGTGATTGATTCCCCCTCCGGCGGAGCTCCGGAAAAGGCCCCAAGATGGGATCTCTTGGGTACAGAAGGTTGCAGCGGTGGAAATAGGGTTTCGTGGTGCTCCTGGATGTTTTTGGGGTATATGGATATATATAGGAGGAAGAAGTAGGTCGGTGGAGCTGCAAGGGGCCCACGAGGGTGGGGGGTGCGGCCTGGGGTGCAGGCGCGCCTCCCTGCCTCGTGGCCTCCTTGCTCCTTTCTTGTCGTCTACTCCAAGTCCCCTGGATCACGTTTGTTCCAAAAATAACTCTCCCAAAGGTTTCATTCCGGTTGGATTCCGTTTGATATTCCTTTTCTGCGAAACACTGAAATAGGCAAAAAAAACAACAATTTGCACTGGGCCTTGGGTTAGTAGGTTAGTCCCAAAAATAATATAAAAGTGTATAATAATGCCCATTAAAAATCCAAAACAGATAATATAATAGCATGGAACAATAAAAAATTATAGATACGTTGGAGACGTATCAAGCATCCCCAAGCTTAATTCCTGCTCGTCCTCGAGTAGGTAAATGATAAAAATAGAATTTTTGATGTGGAATGCTACCTAGCATAATTCTCAATGTAATTTTCTTTGTTGTGGCATGAATATTCAGATCCGAGAGATTCAAGACAAAAGTTTAATATTGACATAAAAATAATTATACTTCAAGCATACTAACTAAGAAATCATGTCTTCTCAAAATAACATGGCCAAAGAAAGTTTATCCCTACAAAATAATATAGTTTGGTCATTCTCCATTTTCGTCACACAAGAATGCTCTCATCATGCACAACCCCGATGACAAGCCAAGCAATTGTTTCATACTTTAGTAATCTCAAACTATTTTCAATTTTCACGCAATACATGAGCGTGAGCCATGGATATAGCACTATGGGTGGAATAGAATTTGATGATGGGGGTTATGTGGAGAAGACAAAAAAGGAGAAAGTCTCACATCGACGCAGCTAATCAACGGGCTAGGGGGATGCCCATAAATTGATGTCAATGCAAGGAGTAGGGATTGCCATGCAACAGATGCACTAAAGCTATGAATGTATGAAAGCTCAACAAAAGAAACTAAGTGGGTGTGCATCCAACTTGCTTGCTCACGAAGACCTAGGGCATTTGAGGAAGCCCATTGTTGGAATATACAAGCCAAGTTCTATAATGAAAATTCCCACTAGTATATGAAAGTGACAAAATAAGAGACTCTCTATCATAAAGATCATGGTGCTACTTTGAAGCACAAGTGTGGAAAAAAAGATAGTAGCATTGTCCCTTTTTATTTCTCTTTTTTGGGCCTTTTTTTGGCATTTCCACTTTTTTATTTGGGACAAGGCTCTATTAATGATGATCATCACACTTCTATTTATTTACAACTCAATGATTACAACTCGATACTAGAACAAAATATGACTATATGAATGCCTCCGGCGGTGTACCGGGAAGGGCAATGCTGACATGTATGATAAATTATGCATGGTGGCTTTGCCACAAATACGATGTCAACTACATGATCATGCAAGGAAATATGACAATGATGAAGCGTGTCATAAATGAAATGGTGGAAAGTTGCATGGCAATATATCTGGGAATGGCTATGGAAATGCCATAATAGGTAGGTATGGTGGCTGTTTTGAGGAAGATATAAGGAGGTTTATGTGTGACAGAGCGTATCATATCACGGGGTTTGGATGCACCGGTGAAGTTTGCACCAACTCTCAAGGTGAGAAAGGGCAATGCACGGTACCGAAGAGGCTAGCAATGATGGAAAGGTGAGAGTGCGTATAATCCATGGACTCAACATTAGTCATAAAGAACTCACATACTTATTGGAAAAATCTACAAGGCATCAAAAACCAAGAATTACGTGCATGCTCCTAGGGGGATAGATTGGTAGGAAAAGACCATCGCTTGTCCCCGACCGCCACTCATAAGGAAGACAATCAAAGAACACCTCATGTTTCAAATTTGTTACACAACGGTTACCATACGTGCATGCTATGGGACTTGCAATCTTCAACACAAGTATTTATCAAATTCACAACTACTCAACTAGCACAACTCTAATATCACCATATTTATATCTCAAAACAATTATCAAGCATCAAACTTCTCATAGTATTCAATGCACTTTTTATGAAAGTTTTAATTATACCAATCTTGGATGCCTATCATATTAGGACTAATTTTATAGCCAAGGAAAATTACCATGCTGTTCTAAAGGACTCTCAGAATAATATAAGTGAAGAATGAGAGATCAATAATTTCTATAAAATAAAACCAGCACCGTGCTCTAAAAGATATAAGTGAAGCACTAGAGCAAAATTATCTAGCTCAAAAGATATAAGTGAAGCACATAGAGTATTCTAATAAATTCCGATTCATGTGTGTCTCTCCCAAAAGGTGTGTACATAAAGGATGATTGTGGTAAACTAAAAAGCAAAGACTCAAATCATACAAGACGCTCCAAGCAAAACAGATATCATGTGGTGAATAAAAATATAGCCTCAAGTAAAGTTACCGATGGACGAAGACGAAAAGAGGGGATGCCTTCCGGGGCATCCCCAAGCTTAGGCTTTTGGTTGTCCTTGAATTTTACCTTGGGGTGCCTTGGGAATCCCCAAGCTTAGGATATTTCCACTCCTTATTCCATAATCCATCAAATCTTCACCCAAAACTTGAAAACTTCACAACACAAAACTCAACAGAAAATCTCATGAGCTCCGTTAGTATAAGAAAACAAACCACCACTTAAGGTACTGTAATTAACTCATTATTTATTTATATGGGTGTTAAACCTACTGTATTCCAACTTCTCTATGGTTCATACCCTCCGATACTAGCCATAGATTCATCAAAATAAGCAAACAACACACGAAAAACAGAATCTGTCAAAAACAGAACAATCTGTAGTAATCTGTAGGTTTACTTCTGTAACCCAAACAATTCTGAAATAAATTGGTGGACGTGATGAATTTTTCTATTAATCATCTTCAAAAAGAATCAACCTAATCGCACTCTCCAGTAAAAAATAGCAGCAAATCTCGTGAGCGCTAAAGTTTCTGTTTTTTTACAGCAAGATCACATAAACTTCCCCCATGTCTTCCCAAAGGTTCTACTTGGCACAAACACTAATTAAAAACATAAAACCACATCTAAACAGAGGCTAGATGAATTATTTATTACTAAACATAACGAAAAAGCAAGGAACAAAAATAAAATTGGGTTGCCTCCAAACCAGCGCTATCGTTTAACGCCCCTAGCTAGGCATAAAAGCAAGAATAGATCTAGGTATTATCATCTTTGGTATGCAATCCATAGGTGGCTCTCATAATAGATTAATAAGGTAATTTAATTTTATTTCTAGGGAAGTGTTCCATATGCCTTTCCTTAACGGAAATTGGAATCTAATATTCCCTTCTTTCATATCAATAATAGCACCAATCGTTCTAAGGAAAGGTCTACCAATAATAATGTGACATGTAGGATTGCAATCAATATCAAGAACAATGAAATCTATGGGCACATAATTCCTATTTGCAACAATAAGAACATTGTCGGTGTCAAAACTGGCGGATCTCGGGTAGGGGGTCCCGAACTGTGCGTCTAAGGCGGATGATAACAGGAGGCAAGGAACACGATGTTTTACCCAGGTTCGGGCCCTCTTGATAGAGGTAAAACCCTACGTCCTGCTTGATTAATATTGATGATATGAGTAGTACAAGAGTAGATCTACCACGAGATCAGAGAGGCTAAACCCTAGAAGCTAGCCTATGGTATGATTGTATGTTGTCCTACGGACTAAAACCCTCCGGTTTATATAGACACCGGAGAGGGCTAGGGTTACACAAGGTCGGTTACAAAGGAGGAGATATACATATCCGTATTGCCTAGCTTGCCTTCCACGCCAAGTAGAGTCCCATACGGACATGAGACGAAGTGTTCAATCTTGTATCTTCATAGTCCAACAGTCTGGCCAAAGGATATAGTCCGGCTGTCTGGAGACCCCCTAATCCAGGACTCCCTGAGTAGCCCCCGAACCAGGCTTCAATGACGATGAGTCCGGCGCGCAGTGTTGTCTTCGACATTGCAAGGCGGGTTCTTCTCCAACTTTCAAGTGTTCGTAAGCAGTGTCTAGCTCCATAAATGTTGAACCTCTTGGCTTCTGTGCCCAATAAGGGCTATCTCCCACGCGTCAAATGAATACGAGGCGCCAGGGCGTTTTTACATTCGCCCCCTAGCCAGATAAATAAATTGTCTATTAAAGGGATGGGGATTCTTAGATCCAATCCATATCATCCTCCCCCAGCGAGAATTCATTAGAGCTTGCTTCGGAAAGATCCATTCTAGCATGGCCGACCTCCGCAGCTCCTCCTCCCGCCCCCGTAGCCCTAAGCCCGGTGATTGGGAGAGGTGTTCAGTCCCATACAGTCGATTAGTCAAGCTGCAGACTAAGGGATTTCTCCCTCCGACGTACATGGTGCCCGTTCGAGCCGGGCTCGCCACCTACAATGGCGGGGAGCAAGCGGAGAGCTTTCCCTGTCCCTCCATGGGGGAACGGGTTTGCCTTGTTCCTTACTTACTAAGGGGACCCGGATTTCCAATTCCTCCGTTCCTTCGCGGGCTCCTGGAGTTCTACGGACTCCAACTACACAATCTTACCCCTGCCTCCATCCTACACATCGCCGGCTATGTTGCTCTCTGCGAGTTGTTCCTGGGCTGCGAGGCTCACTTCGAGTTGTGGAAAAGGCTATTCTGCCTTGTCCCTCGCACACAGAGGGAATCACTTTATCAAGTGGGCGGAGCCGAAATATGGCGCATCGCCGATACCGGATACCTGTCCGGTACCCCGAAGAAGTCGTCCGAAGACTGGCCTTCGGAATGGTTTTATATGGAGGATGTCCCCCTTTCGGACCCTGTTCGGCGGGGTCTACCCGAGTTCAACAATGCTCCTCTGAAGAAGCGCCGAAGTTGGCGCCCACGGAGCCCCCAGGCGGAAGACAACGGAGAAGTCCTCTATCTGATGAACCGGATCAAAGCACTAGCTCGATCCGGATTGACAATTATTGAAGTTATGTCGATTTGCATAATGCGGGGAGTGCAACCACTCCAATATCGTGGGCACCCCTTGTGGTGTTATAACGGTGCGGATGACGCCACCCGCTGCGGGCGTAAGGGTCCGGACAATGCTACCGCTCTAGCGAAGATTCTGTCTGAACTGTTCAAGGGCGAGGAAGAGGAGTTCACCCGCATCAAGCCATGGGATGGATTCTCTATGTACAATCCTCCAAGCTGGGTAAGTTATATTTCCCTGCTCCCATTTTTCCTGCATTCTTAGTCGTAAGTATTCACCTTGCCACCTTGCGGCAGGAACTACGAAAAGCCATAAAGGAGGTCAGCAGCCCTTCTCCACAACCAGAGGATCCTGACCGGGCCATCGATTACGGACTCGAAGAAGATTTAGTTATCTCCGTGGAACTGATAGACCGGCAGTTCTACCAGTTAAGCTGCGACGATGCCCCGGTGGCCATTACGGCCGACTATCTCGGACTGCTCCCTGCATCGCAGGTAAGAAAAATCAAAAAGTCCCAACTCCAAAACTAGGATCCCCTTTTAGGATCTTCACCCACCATATACACATGGCATCTTTTATAGGGAAGGCATTCGGGACGCCCTGCCGAACCCGCGGCAACTCGCCAACAAGTGGTCCCGAGGCTGGGTAGGCCAAAAAGGAAGGCGGTCAGGACGGAGACGCCGACGCAAAGGTATAGGAAAAACCCTGCTCCATGGTTGTCGTCTTTCTCAAAATGTAATGATGCTCGCGTTTCTTTAACAGAAAGAACGCTCGCCAGAATATGTCCGACGATGCTGCCAATCAAGCTTCCACCAGTCGGGCGCCAGGACCGGACATAGAGGCGGAAGGCGATATGGGGCAGGCGCCGGATAATCCCCCGACAGAGGATGCAGATAGATTGTCCGCTACAAACTCAGAACTGGAAAGCGCCATGAATCATAGGCGCCGCCGGGCCATACTCCGCGGCACTTTTTTCTCACCAGAGGCGTTCAACGCCTTCAATTCTGGAGAGGCGTACCTTTGTGCTGCTCAAGATGGTCTAGCCAGAGCCACGGATCAGTATGTAAAGGATGTACGGGTGAGTAAATCTGACGATTTATATGTATTAGTAGCCCCTGAGCCTTGAAACAGTTAGCAGAACTGATTTAAGGATCATCTATAATGTGCAGGTTCTTACAGAGAAGAATACTAGGCTGTCCCAGGAGCTGGAGGAATGCAAGACCCAACTGGGGGCCGCTCTTGCCACATTGTAGGAATAGAAAAAGCCTCCCGCTGGTAACATTTACTTTAAAGAATGGTGGTTACCATATAGTGTGCGGCGTGTATGCAGATCTAACAATTGATTTTGCAGATGAGTCCAGAGAGAATCCGGGGGACCAGCATGTTATGCGACAGCTAGAGGCCGGCAAACGCGTGCTGAGTAAGGTTATGCTGGAGAAAAACAGTCTCCAAGATGCCAATGTTAAGCTGAGCGTTGAACTGAAAGACGTTCGGGGCCAGCTTACGGAATCCGAGAAGGAGAATAAGCGGCTTCGGCGCGACATTTTTAGTAAGTGCTTGAACGAATCCTGCTAAAGGAGTTCGGCGAAGAAGTTGACTAACAGCGTTATGTCTGTAGGTATGCTGATAGGTCGTCCCGCGGAGGAAATGCCCGAGTCTGCGGGTAATCTTCTGTCCGAGCTGTCATATCTGCACGAACAAGTTCGGCAGGTGATGCAAGGTGTTTCCCAGGCTTTGTGGCCATCTGTCTCCTTGCCAGAGGGCGTTGCAGAGCTTACGGAGAAGCTCAGGGGAGCACGGCGGCGCCTCCGATTATGGAAGATATTGGCCTGCCGACAGGGTGCCAGAGAGGCCTGGGCCATGGTGAAGACTCGGTATACCAAGGCAGACCCAAATCACATGGCCGAGGTCAGACCTGTGGGGCCCGACGGAAAAGAGATCCCTGTTAGCTTAGTTTATGGGCAAGTAGAATTAGCCGCAAAGTATTCCCAACAGGATTGTAAGCTAGACCGCCTGTTGGATGGTATAGAAGAGGAGTTTAGTCAGTCTGCATGACTATGTAATTAAAGTGACATGTATAATGCCTTCTAGCCGGATTGTAGATCATTTGCCGCTGCGGACCTTTTCGCTTCAACCTCCAGGCCCGATAGTCCGGAGTGAATCCGAATACCCGCTCAGTTATATAAGAACCGGGGTATGCGTGGAGACCAGGCGTAGGGGTCATTAGTGCTTTATCAGACAAGTGCCCAACTAGTTATGTTATATTACATGGGTAGTAAGAAACATCTTCCAGGGAGAATAGTTCCATTAACGGTTCCTTTCCCTGGGTAAGCATGCCCTAAAGTGCATGTCTGGACTACGATAAGAAACGCAGAAAAAGCATCTGGGGGCAGATATGGACAATAAATAAAAATCATCTTTTGTTCACCGACCGAATATTCTCTTAAGAACGCTAGCTTTCGGCTTCACCCAGTCTGAGGTACACATCCGGCTGCCCCGGCAGTAACAATCGCAGAGGTGCTCCCCTTATGCCCTAGCCAAATTAACGGGAACGTAGGGCATAAATACAAGAGCCAGGCAACCCAGCTTGGCCAAAACTTAAGTCATATCGATGCATATAATGGTGAAAAAAGGTACATGCGGAAGTAGAACACATGTGTTGGGCATGAAGCCCGGATAAATAATTTAAGCTTCTGTGAAGGAAGGCCCCAGGTATGTAGAGTGCGGCTAGCGCATCTGTAGTGTGCAAACAGGGCACAAGGTGACCCTTGAAGGCCTAGAGAAATAAGAAAAGAAAGAAAGGAAAACAAGACAGATAATGTATTTGTGAAAAATGGACAAAGGGAGGGGACTAACATAGAGTCCGGTGCTAGGCGTAGAATCTTCAGAGCCTGGCCGCGTTCCATGGGTTCGGCTCGAGTCGACTAGTCGATGCATCCCGCAGTCGGTACGCTCCACCGGTCAGAACTTGGTCAATAATGAAGGGACCTTCCCATTTGGGCTCGAGCTTGTTCTTTTTCTTATCCGGCAGGCGTAGAACTAGTTCGCCAATGTTATAAGTTTTGGCCCGTACTTCTACGCTTTGGTATCTGCGAGCCTGTTGCTGGTAAAATGCGGAACGGGCTTTGGCTACATCGCGCTCCTCCTCCAAGGTGTCCAGACTGTCCTTCCGATCGAGCTCGGCTTCTCTTTCTTCATACATGCGCACTCTAGGTGAGTCATGAATTATGTCATAGGGCAAGACTGCCTCTGCGCCGTACACCATAAAGAAGGGCGTATATCCGGTACTACGATTCGGCGTGGTCCGCAGCCCCCAGAGTACGGAGTCAAGCTCCTCTACCCAGTGCGTGTTAGACTCTGTTAAGGAACGCACTAATCTAGGTTTAATGCCGCTCATTATAAGACCGTTTGCTCGCTCGACTTGACCATTGGTTCGTGGGTGATAGGCTGAGGCATAATCGAGCTTGATGCCCATTTTGCTGCACCAGAGTTTTACCTCGTCGGCCGTGAAGTTTGTGCCATTATCAGTGATGATGCTGTGGGGGACGCCATAACGGTGTACGACCCCGGATATGAAATCTATCACCGGTCCGGATTCAGCTGTTTTAACCGGTTTGGCCTCTATCCATTTGGTGAATTTAATCACCATGACCAATAAGTATTTTTTCTTGTGGGTTCCCCCTTTAAGGGGTCCAACCATGTCAAGCCCCCAGACCGCAAAGGGCCATGTAATGGGGATTGTTTGGAGGGCGGTGGGTGGCATGTGGCTTTGATTTGCAAAAAGCTGGCAACCGGCGCAATGTTGGACCAAGTCCTGTGCATCTGCCCAGGCCGTTGGCCAATAGAATCCTGTACGGAAGGCCTTGCTTACAAGAGCCCGGGCTGCGGCGTGATGACCGCCGAGTCCGGCGTGAATTTCTGCCAAAAGATTCCGCCCTTCCTCTTCGGAGATGCACCTTTGAAGGACTCCGATAGTGCTTTTCTTGTACAATTCTCCCTCATGGACCCTGTAGGCCTTGGATCGCCGCACTATGTAGCGTGCCTCATTTTGGTCCTCCGGAAGTTCCTGTCTAGTTAGGTAGGCCAGGAATGGTTCTGTCCACGGGGCAATAATGGCCATTATTTCATGGGCTGAAGGTGTTATTTCGGTGGCGGAGCCTCCGATTGTGTCAGAGAGTTCAGTATCAGGTATTTTGGCTGGGTCCGGACTGTTGTTATCGGTGTCCCCTTCCCTGTTGGGGAACGTAGCAGAAATTCAAAATTTTTCCTACGTGTCACCAAGATCTATCTATGGAGAGACCAGCAACGAGGGGAAGGAGAGTGCATCTACATACCCTTGTAGATCGCTAAGCGGAAGCATTCAAGTGAACGGGGTTGATGGAGTCGTACTCGTCGTGATTCAAATCACCGATGATCAAGTGCCGAACGCACGGCACCTCCGCGTTCAACACACGTACAGCCCGATGATGTCTCCCATGCCTTGATCCAGCAAGGAGAGAGGGAGAGGTTGATGAAGATTCAGCAGCACGACGGCGTGGTGGTGGATGCAGGGCGTCACAGTAGCAGGGCTTCGCCTATACTACGAGAGAGACGTAACGGGGAGAGAGGGAGGGGCTGCACCAAAGGCAAAAGGTGTGTTTGAGAGGCCCTCCTACCCCACTATATATAGGAATCCCAAGGGGGGGGTGCGCCAGCCCCTAGGAGATCCAATCTCCAAGGGGGCGGCGGCCAGGGGAGGAGTCCTCCCCCCCAAGGCACCTAGGAGGTGCCTTCCCTCCTTGGGACTCTTCCTTAGGGTTTCCCCTTCACCCTAGGCGCATGGGCCATAAGGGAAGTGGCGCCCCAGCCCACTTTGGGCTGGATCCCTTCCCACTTCAGCCCATGGGACCCTCCGGGATAGGTGGCCCCACCCGGTGGGCCCCCGGGACCCTTCCGGTGGTCCCGCTACAATACCGATGACCCCGAAACTTGTCCCGATGGCCGAAACAGGACTTCCTATATATAAATCTTTACCTCCGGACCATTCCGGAACTCCTCGTGACGTCCGGGATCTCATCCGGGACTCCGAACAATATTCGGGTTACTGCATACACATATCTTCATAACCCTAGCGTCACCGAACCTTAAGTGTGTAGACCCTACGGGTTCGGGAGACATGCAGACATGACCGAGACGTTCTCCTGTCAATAACCAACAGCGGGATCTGGATACCCATGATGGCTCCCACATGTTCCACGATGATCTCATCGGATGAACCACGATGTCAAGGACTTAATCAATCCCGTATTCAATTCCCTTTGTCTATCGGTATGTTACTTGCCCGAGATTCGATCGTCGGTATCCTTATACCTTGTTCAATCTCGTTACCGGCAAGTCTCTTTACTCGTTCCGTAACACATCATCCCGTGATCAACTCCTTGGTCACATTGCGCATATGATGATGTCCTACCGAGTGGGCCCAGAGATACCTCTCCGTTTACACGGAGTGACAAATCCCAGTCTCGATTCGTGCCAACCCAACAGACACTTTCAGAGATACCTGTAATGCACCTTTATAGCCACCCAGTTACGTTGTGACGTTTGATACACCCAAAGTATTCCTACGGTATCCGGGAGTTGCACAATCTCATGGTCTAAGGAAATGATACTTGACATTAGAAAAACTATAGCATATGAACTACACGATCTAGTGCTATGCTTAAGATTAGGTCTTGTCCATCACATCATTCTCCTAATGATATGATCCCGTTATCAATGACATCCAATGTCCATGGTCAGGAAACCGTAACCATCTATTGATCAACGAGCTAGTCAACTAGAGGCTTACTAGGGACATGGTGTTGTCTATGTATCCACACATGTATCTGAGTTTCCTATCAATACAATTATAGCATGGATAATAAACGATTATCATGAACAAGGAAATATAATAATAACTAATTTATTATTGCCTCTAGGGCATATTTCCAACATTCCCATGCTACGGATGGCTTGAAGAGCCTCTCCAGGAATATGTTGGGGGGGACCGCGTCGCGTTTTGCGCCGATGCGGGCGAGGATATCCGCCGCCTGATTGTTTTCCCGAGCCACATGGTGAAATTCGAGTCCCTCGAACCGTGCTGACATTTTTAGGACGGCATTTCGATAGGCCGCCATTTTCGGATCCTTGGCGTCGAAATCTCCATTTATTTGGGATATTGCAAGGTTTGAATCCCCACGCACCTCCAGGCGTTGAATGCCCATGGAGACTGCCATCCGAAGACCATGCAACAGAGCTTCGTATTCGGCTGCATTGTTGGAATCTGTATACAATATTTGCAGTATGTACCGAACGGTATCTCCGGTTGGGGACATCAGGACGACGCCAGCCCCTAGACCGGCCAGCATTTTAGAACCGTCGAAGTGCATGATCCAATTGGAGTATGCGCCGTACTCTATAGGGAGTTCGGCCTCCGTCCATTCGGTGAAGAAGTCGGCCAGTACTTGCGATTTAATGGCTCAGCGAGGTTTGTATGTTATGTCGAATGGGAGGAGCTCAATGGCCCATTTGGCAATCCGGCCCGTAGCGTCGCGGTTGTTGATAATATCATTAAGTGGCACTTCCGAGGCTACTGTAATCGAACACTCTTGAAAGTAGTGTCACAGTTTCCGCGATGCCATGAATACCGCATATGCTATTTTTTGGTAATGCGGGTACCGTGATTTGCATGGAGTGAGGACAGTGGATACATAGTATACCGGCTTTTGAAGAGGGAATTTGTGTCCGTCCGCTTCCCGTTCGACAACGAGCACCGCGCTTACAACTTGATGAGTTGCCGCAATGTACAACATCATTGGTTTGCCGATGTTTGGTGCGGCCAGGATCGGGTTGGTTGCCAGAATGGCCTTTATTTCTTCTAATCCGACTGTGGCCACGTCCGTCCACTCGAAGTGTTCGGTGCGCCGAAGGAGGCGATAAAGGGGTAAAGCCTTTTCTCCCAGGCGGGAGATAAAGCGGCTTAGAGCCGCCACGCATCCAGTTAGCTTTTGGATTTGTTTGAGGTCTGTTGGGGTAGCCAACTGTGACAACGTTTTGATTTTAGCTGGATTAGCTTCAATACCTCTACTGGAGACAATGAATCCCAGGAGCTTTCCAGCTGGTACACCGAAAACACATTTTTCCGGATTGAGCTTGATGTCATATGTTCGGAGGTTGTCGAATGTGAGCCTCAAGTCGTCTATCAAAGAGTCGACGTTACTGTTTTGCCGATTTGTTTCTCGAGACATGTCTGAATCATGCGCTGATATGTTGCGCCGGCATTTTTGAGCCCAAAAGGCATTGTGTTAAAACAAAAGGGACCGTATGGTGTGATGAATGCCGTTGCGGCTTGGTCAGACTCCGCCATCTTGATTTGGTGGTAACCGGAGTATGCGTCGAGGAAACACAATGACTCATGTCCTGTAGTAGCATCAATGATTTGATCGATGCGTGCGAGGGGGAAGGGATCCTTTGGGCAAGCTTTATTGAGGTCTTTGAAGTCGACACAAAGGCGCCAGGATTTGTCCTTCTTTGGTACCATCACTAGGTTTGCTAGCCAGTCCGGGTGTTTTATTTCTTTGATGAATCCGGCCTCCAATAACTTGGCTAGTTCCTCTCCCATGGCCTGTCTCTTAGGTTCAGAGAAACGCCGAAGAGCTTGCTTGACCGGCTTGAATCCCTTTAGGATATTGAGGCTATGCTCGGCCAACCTGCGTGGGATTCCTGACATGTCTGAGGGATGCCAGGCGAATATGTCCCAGTTCTCGCGCAGGAACTCTCGTAGTGCGGCGTCCACAGCGGGGCTTAGCTGTGCCCCAATGGAGGCTGTTTTTGTAGGGTCCGTTGGGTGGACTTGGAATTTGACTATTTCATCCGCTGGTTTAAAAGAGGTGGACTTGGATCTCTTGTCGAGTATCATGTTGTCCCTGTCCACTGTGGAGCGTAGCGTAGTTAATTCCTCAGCCGAGAGGGCTTCGGATAGTGCCTCGAGGGCCAATGCGGCTGCTTTGTTTTCGGCGCGGAGTGCTGTGTCCGGATCGCTGGCGAGAGTGATGATTCCATTGGGCCCGGGCATTTTGAGCTTCATGTACCCGTAATGGGGTACGTCTTGGAAGATTGTGAATGCCTCCCGTCCTAAAAGAGCGTGATAACCACTGCTGAACGGGGCCACTTGGAATGTAATTTCTTCGGACCTGTAATTATCCGGCGTGCCGAATACCACATCTAGCGTGATTTTCCCAGCACAGCGTGCTTCCCGACTGGGGATAATTCCTCTAAAGGTTGTGCTACTTTGCTCGATGCGGTTCCAGTCTATTTCCATCTTTTGAAGGGTTTCCTCATAGATGAGGTTTAGTCCGCTGCCGCCGTCCATGAGTACTTTGGTGAGTCGAAAGCCATCCACGATTGGACTGAGGACCAGTGCGGCTGGTGCTCGGGCTGTTCGGAATTTGGGTTCATCACTGGCATTGAAGGTAATAGCCGTGTCACTCCATGGATTTGTTGCTGCTACGTGGCAGATTTCGGCCATGCTGCGGAGTGTTTGCTTGCGCCTGTTATTTGACGCAAAGGTCTGAACACTGTTAACACCGTATTGTTATCCACTGGATGGTGCTCCGTGGTATGTGGGATAAGAAGATCCTCACCACTTTTGGCCACCTGCCGGAGTATCCAACATGCTCTAAGGCCGTGCGTTGGTATTGTATCCACTGTACTATGAATTTTGCAGGGTCCGTTGAGCCATCCTTCCAGTACGGTTCCATACCCTGTAGAGGGTTTTTGCTTTTTGGTAGTTGACCCGGGTGTATTGTGATAATGCACCCTTTTGTTTCGGACTGGGTTTGAATTCAGGGCCGGATTATCCCAAAAGTTTACTTCAGTTTTCTAGGCACTTTCCATCGCACAGTACTTTCGTACTATGGACGCCAAGTCAGCGAAGCGTGTTATCTCACGGCGATTTATGGCGTTAAGGATTC
This sequence comes from Triticum urartu, assembly GCF_056163025.1. Taxonomy (NCBI): domain Eukaryota; kingdom Viridiplantae; phylum Streptophyta; class Magnoliopsida; order Poales; family Poaceae; genus Triticum; species Triticum urartu. Next base: position 85,807,599 of record NC_141873.1, read on the forward strand.
CCTTGTCCGTGCAATTATTGCAGAAAAATAGGATTGCGTCTTCCTCGTGACAGTCCTTAACCTTGTTCATCGCAAGGAGGAATCTGGCCCAATAGTGATGTACTGTTTCCTGGGGCTCTTGCATGATGTGGGAAAGATCGCTTATGTTTGGGTGGGTGGGTGGAATTGAATCCGAACCCTCACCTGATCTGGGATCCAGGGGCCGAGGAATTTCCAATTTTGAAAGTTCTGGTTCCGGGGTGTGACCCGATGATCCTGGCCCGCTGCCTGACTCTAAGTTCAAGGATTGGGTGTTGTCCTCCCGCAAACGGGCGTCCGGCTCGGAGAGCTCGGGAATCCGGACATATTTGGTCCTCAGGATAGAGAAAAGGTCGCCGCATTGTTCCTCCACCACTACAATATGATGAGTGACCGGTGGAGAGTTAATCTCCCTTTGATCGGGTTTAAGCCCAATCCGATCATAGTCCGTAGTGACTCCCAAGGCGGCGATGCGATCCAAGAGCTCTTTTAAGGAGAAGAGCTCCATTGGATCCATCTGTTTGGTGAGTGCCGATTTGACGTGGAGGCTGTTTTCGATGACCCGAGAATTCATCGTCGGCGCGGCGGCCGAACAGGCGGTCATGATGAACCCGCCTAGCCAGAGAGTTTGGCCGACAGCCAAAGCTCCCCCAACAGTAGTACCGTCTTTAAAGACGAGATGAGACATCCTTCCTTCTAGCGACGGCACAGAGGAACTCTCAATGAAAGCACCAATGTCGGTGTCAAAACCGGCGGATCTCGGGTAGGGGGTCCCGAACTGTGCGTCTAAGGCGGATGATAACAGGAGGCAAGGAACACGATGTTTTACCCAGGTTCGGGCCCTCTTGATATAGGTAAAACCCTACGTCCTGCTTGATTAATATTGATGATATGAGTAGTACAAGAGTAGATCTACCACGAGATCAGAGAGGCTAAACCCTAGAAGCTAGCATATGGTATGATTGTATGTTGTCCTACGGACTAAAACCCTCCGGTTTATATAGACACCGGAGAGGGCTAGGGTTACACAAGGTTGGTTACAAAGGAGGAGATATACATATCCGTATTGCCTAGCTTGCCTTCCATGCCAAGTAGAGTCCCATCCGGACACGAGACGAAGTCTTCAATCTTGTATCTTCATAGTCCAACAGTCCGGCCAAAGGATATAGTCCGGCTTTCCGGAGACCCCCTAATCCAGGACTCCCTCAAACATCATTAATCCTTCCCATAGGTTTCTTAATAGTGGAACCCGCGAGGTGCAAATTTAAAGAACAATCATCAAATTCACGGAAACCTAACACATCACACAAAGTTTTTGAATCGTGGAAACGCTAGCACCAAAATCACATAAAGCATAGCATTCATGATCTTTAATTTTAATTTTAATAGTAGGTTCCCACTCATCATGAAGTTTTCTAGGGATGGAAACTTCTAATTCAAGCTTTTCTTCATAAGATTGCATTAAAGCATCAACGATATGTTTGGTAAAAGCTTTATTTTGACTATAAGCATGCGGACAATTTAGCATGGATTGCAACAAGGAAATAGAATCTATCAAAGAGCAATTATCATAATTAAAGTTCTTGAAATCCAAAAATAGTGGGTTCATTGCTATGTAAATTTTTGATCTTTTAGATCTTCATCTTTATTGTCATGAAAACTAGAAGAACACGCTTTCACAAAGCAATCTTTCTTAGCACGCATCCTAGCGGTTCTTTCTTTGCACTCATCAATGGAAATTCTCATGGCTTTGAGAGACTCATTGCTATCATGCTTAGGTGGAATAGATCTAAGTTTCAAAGAATCAACATCAAGAGAAATTCTATCCACGTTCCTAGCCAACTCATCAATCTTAGACAAATTTTTTCAATCAAAGCATTGAAACTCTTTTGTGAACTAATCAATTCTTTAATACTAGATTCAAAATCAGATTGCATCTTATTATAATTTCCACAAGAATTGTTGTAGGAATTACCATAATTATTAGAGGAATTACTAGGAAACGGCCTAGGATTAAAGTTTCCTCTATACGCGTTGTTACCAAATTTGTTCCTACCAACAAAATTCACATCCATAGATTCATTATTATTCTCAATCAAAGTAGACAAAGGCATATCATTAGGATCAGAAGAAACACTCTTATTGGCAAACGATTTCATAAGTTCATCCATCTTTCCACTCAAAACATTATTTTTTTCTTCTATAGCATGAACCTTTTTACTAGTAGATCTTTCGGTGTGCCATTGAGAATAATTAACCATAATATTATCTGGGAGTTTGGTAGCTTTTCCTAAAGTGATTTCCATAAAAGTGCCTCCCGCGGCCGAATCTAAAAGATTTCTAGAAGCAAAATTCAATCCAGCATAAATTTTTTGTATGATCATCAAGAAATTCAAACCATGAGTAGGGAAATTACATATCATTAATTTCATCCTCTCCCATGCTTGTGCAACATGTTCATGATCAAGTTGCTTAAAAATTCATAATATCATTTCTAAGGGAGATGATCTTAGCGGGAGGAAAATACTTAGAGATAAAAGCATCTTTGAACTTGTTCCAAGAATCAATACTATTTTTAGGCAAAGACGAAAACCAAGTTTTAGCACGATCTCTAAGCGAAAACGAGAATAGCTTTAATTTAACAATATCATTATCCACATCTTTCTTCTTTTGCATATCACACAAATCAACAAAGCTGTTTAGATGGGTAGCGGCATCTTCACTAGGAAGGCCAGAAAACAAATCTTTCATGACAAGATTCAACAAAGCAGTATTAATCTCACAAGATTCAGCATCAGTAATAGGAGCAATCGGAGTGCTAATAAAATCATTATTGTTGGTATTGGAAAAATCACACAATTTAGTATTATCTTGAGCCATCGTGACAAACAATCCAACACACAAGCACACGAGAAGCGAGCGAAAAAGAGGCGAACGGAAAAAAGAGGGCGAATAAAACGACAAGGGTGAAGTGGGGGAGAGAAAAACGAGAGGCAAATGGCAAATAATGTAATGCGAGGGATAAGAGTTTGTGATGGGTACTTGGTATGTCTTGACTTGTACGTAGATCTCCCCGGCAACGGCGCCAGAAATGGCTTGTTGACGGGAGATCAAATCTTGACTTGACTTGGTGCAACCTCCCCGGCAACGGCGCCAGAAATCCTTCTTGCTACCTCTTGAGCACTGCATTGGTTTTCCCTTGAAGAGGAAAGGGTGATGCAGCAAAGTAGCATAAGTATTTCCCTCAGTTTTTGAGAACCAAGGTATCAATCCAGTAGGAGACTACACGGAAGTCACATCGCACCTATACAAACAAATAAGAACCTCGCAACCAACGCGATAAAGAGGTTGTCAATCCCTTCACGGTCACTTACGAGAGTGAGATCTGATAGAGATAATAAGATAAATATTTTTGGTATTTTTATGATATAGATTGAAAGTAAAGATTGCAAAGTAAAAGAGGTAAAAACGTGCTTGAACTTGTCATGGATGTTCACTTTGGTGCCTAAACTTGAAAAATACATCGAACTGGTTCTACAACTTGGCATGAACGGGCAAATACGGTGCTAATGTTGTCTGTAGACGTAATATGCATCAACGTGGCAATGTATATGGCTGACGTGTCACTGACATGGCGTGGGGCCCATTCGTAGTTACGAAATAAAAATGCTTAAGCACTATATTACTCTAGGCCCTCTTGTTAGTAATTAGGAAAAATAACATAAAATAGACTGCATGAATCGAATTTGCTGCCTGCCCCTTGGGCGATGCATGCGCTAGCCACTCCAACCAACATATTTTGCTGACATGGAAAGTCCCTCAGATTTTATGTACTTAAACAAAAAACTCTTATTACATAAATTGGCTGCAGCCAGTGGCCATGTTGCATACATTTTTTTAAATGTAAAAAGTATGTAAATAATAATCATAATAAGAAAAGTTAGATTCGAATATTCATGTGTTATTAATAATTACCTCATTATACACAAATATCAGTGTGCACACAAAATAAATATATAGAGGTATGCGATAAAAAAACTTAGTTTTAGAAATATTAACTAATTATTTGGAAAAAACTATTTTAAATATAATATATGAGTGTTTCAAACTGTTTGTAAACAAACATTGAAAATACACAGTCATGGATTATATTTAACAATGATATACGATATTTAAAATATACAATCATGAAATAGTATATAAGAATTATAGCAATGTTTGTATAATATAAATCATTCATTTCTTTTAGATTACCGTTTGTAAATATTCACTCAATTATTCAAAGGTTTGAATAAATATTCACATATTCTTTAAAAATTAATTTACAAATATTTTTAAACACTCATGTATTATAGTTAAAAATATTCTAAATAATAAGTCAATATTTGTAAAACTTACATGAACATTTTTTTGTATGTTATTTTATTAAACTCCTCTACATATTTACTTTTTGTGCACACAGATATTTGTGTAGCATGACGTAATTATTACTGACACATGAATATCTGAATCTTAAATTTATTATTATGATTAGTAGTAATACGCTTTTCACAACTTTTTTTGAAAAATAACGTGTGCAAAATTTGTCACTAGCTGCAGCCAAATTATGGGCACAAGACTTTTAGTTAAACTACATATAAATTGAGTGGCCTATTTTAATAATAAGTACATGGTTGGTATAGTGGCTAGCGCAACTAGCTGGCAGTCATCCGGTTGCTTGTTTGATTCCTGTTTGTCGCACTTTTTCATTCTTCATATTAATTTTTCTAATGTATTGACAGGTGGGCCCACTAGTCATAGAATTGTATATAGTACTCAAGTAATAATTATGTTTTCTAGCTACAGTTGGGCCCCACACCATGTCAGTGCCACATCATCCATATACGATGACATGCGGATGCACTTTACGTCTACGGATAGGATTAGCACCGTATTTGCACGTTCATGCCAAGTTTTAGAACCAGTTTGATGTATTTTTCAAGTTCAGGCACTAAAGTGAACATCCATGGCAAGTTCAAGCACCACTAGTGTATTTACCTCAAAGTAAAATAGATTGGAAACTTATATGATGGAAGATAGACCCGGGGGCCATAGGTTTCACTAGTGGCTTCTCTCAGGATAGCATAAGTATTACGGTGGGTGAACAAATTACTGTTGAGCAATTGATAGAAAAGTGCATAATTATGAGAATATCTAGGCATGATCATGTATATAGGCATCACGTCCGCAACAAGTAGACCGAAACGATTCTGCATCTACTACTATTACTCCACACATCGACCGTTATCCAGCATGCAACTAGAGTATTAAGTTCATAAGAACAGAGTAATGCATTAGGCAAGATGACATGATGTAGAGGGATAAACTCAAGCAATATGATATAAACCCCATCTTTTTATCCTCGATGGCAACAATAGAATACGTGCCTTGCTACCCCTGCTGTCATTGGGAAAGGACACCTCAAGAGTGAACCCAAAGCTAAGCATTTCTCCCATTGCAAGAAAGATCAATCTAGTAGGCCAAACCAAACTGATAATTCAAAGAGAATTGCAAAGATAACAAATCATACATAAAAGATTTCAGAGAAGAATCAAATATTGTTCATAGATAAACTTGATCATAAACCCACAATTCATCGGATCTCGATAAACACACCGCAAAAAGAATTACATCGAATAGATCTCCAAGAAGATCGAGGAGAACTTTGTATTGAGATCCAAAGAGAGAGAAGAATCCATCTAGCTAATAACTATGGACTCGAAGGTCTATGGTAAACTACTCACACATCATCAGAGAGGCTATGGTGGTGATGTAGAAGCCCTCCGTGATTGATTCCCCCTCCGGCGGAGCTCCGAAAAAGGCCCCAAGATGGGATCTCTTGGGTACAGAAGGTTGCGGCGGTGGAAATAGGGTTTCGTGGTGCTCCTGGATGTTTTTGGGGTATATGGATATATATAGGAGGAAGAAGTAGGTCGGTGGAGCTGCAATGGGCCCATGAGGGTGGGGGGCGCGCCGAGGGGGGCAGGCGCGCCTCCCTGCCTCATGCCCTCCTTGCTCCTTTATTGACGTCTACTCCAAGTCCCCTGGATCACGTTTGTTCCAAAAATAATTCTCCCGAAGGTTTCATTCCGTTTGGATTTCGTTTGGTATTCCTTTTCTGTGAAACACTGAAATAGGCAAAAAACAACAATTTGCACTGGGCCTTGGGTTAGTAGGTTAGTCCCAAAAATAATATAAAAGTGTATAATAAAGCCCATTAAAAATCCAAAACAGATAATATAATAGCATGGAACAATAAAAAATTATAGATACGTTGGAGATGAATCAATGATGACTCTCAACATTTCATCGGGGAGGCTGCTGATTAAGTCTAGGCCTGCTGGAGTCGCTTGCGGTTCTAGCTCGCCCCGCCTCCGCTTTTTGGCAGCCCCGTTCTCCATCTCCGGAGTCTCCTTGTCAGCAGCGCTTTCTGATAGAAATGGGAGTACATGGAATATTTAGTTAAAACAGGGCAATAGAAAAGTGTATTGGTAACTAGAAGTTATTAGGTAGGGATATAGTAAGAAAAGGGAATAACAATTGGTTTCTTAAATACTACACAATTCATTTGACATTGCTGGGTAAGTTAACATATGCAGATAGTTGAAAAGAAAACTTACTTCGAACAAAGTCTGGACGGATGATTTTGTCGGGGAAGTTAGCATATATCTCATGACCAGGCCCTTCTATGTGCAGTGAAATTTTAGTGCCAGCTTTCAATACATAAAACTTTGCAATTTCATTCCAAAAGCCAGTGCCAAAATAGGAGTCATCATGTTCATCAAGTCTTATAGTAGCAACGATTGTAAATCCATGGTTTGTGTGCAGTATGACATTCGTGGAGCCTTGATGTATGTAAAGGGAAAAATTGTGCACTACATAATCTGTTGCATAGCGAGGGATGTCCTGCAGAAAATGATAGGATTGTTAAAGAAAATATGGTAACATGCAAATATGGGCCCAAATTGAAAGAACTATACATCAGTTGAAATCGAAGGACAAAAGTCTATAATTAAACAAATAGGGTAAACATGATGTCATGGAAATATGAGAGTAATCGAAAGAACAATACATCATTAATTTTCCTAATATAGAAAGAAGAGGGGGGAAATCCCCTTTGACGTATATGGTGCATGTGGCACCTTTTATCCAAATGTAGCAATATTTAGAATATGTTCAGGAAAGTAGGCCATGCCAATCAATTTAGGGTGAGATTGAACATACCGTGCACGTCCTCAAGTTGTCTGGTACGATGAGATGGAATCTCTGGCGGCGGTCGCCAAGTCCTGAAGTGTCGGCGCACTATACATTCTATGAATGAAAGAAAACTCTCAAATCAACTCGAATAAAAATGAATTCACGGCAATTTCTGCAGGGTGATTAAAGGAGGTAGATGAACTGGGATAAGCGATGAGATAATATCTCGTTAAATTAGTTACCTTGTCGTCCATGAGAAAGAACCCTTAGTACGGCAGATTCCCCAACCGAGCGGAGCTGAGTTGACCGTGAGCAGCATCGAGAAGTGTCGGGTGGTAGGTGCGACATATGCCAACGGGTGGCTTATCATTGTGGGAACCAGTAAGACGTTGCCGGTGCCTGGAAGCGGGATGAGGCGAAGACATGCACGCCGGCGAATCTTATCCAGCTTCGGGGCTCTCCATGGAGATACACCCCTAATGCTGCTCTGCGGGGTCTCCGCATGATCACTAGATGAACAAGTAGCTACACGATGCTCCTTGAGCTGTTTTGTGAGGAGAAGAAGTAGAGCACGGCTAGCCCTCCTCCCCTCTCTATGTGAGGAGAAGCTGTTTTGCATGGGTGTCCCGGGGGGTTTATATAGGCCTACCCCCCGGGGGTACAATGGTAATCCGGCTGGGCGTGGGGCCCAGCCGTCTGTGACTAACTCGCCGGCTTCTGCGCCGGCTGCTGGGGCCCGCCGGTTGGTGGGTCCCGCTGGTTGCCGGCTCCTTGGTCGACAGGCAGGCCCCACTGTCTAGGGCCTTGTCGGTGGCTGGTTACTGTTGCTCAATCTTGGTGACGAGGGCTTCGCTGAGGGGGGCGTGGCTACAGTGCCGCCGTCCGGCAGGTGATCGCTGTAGCCTCACCGCGTATTGTCTCCTTAATGGGCCGTCTCCTTCGAGGGAGGTGGCAAGCTGGCTGTAGAGAGCCGGCTCTGTCTTGGGCTGACTGGGGGAGGCCTGGCCGCCTTCGGGTGTCTCTCTGCCCGAAGGGGCCCACCGCCCGTGGGCCGCACTGGCAGCCCGTCGTGGATGACATCAGGGTCAACGTGGCAACAGTGCCGTGCCAGACGGGCCATGGCCACCCGTACGACGCACTGTGCCAGGCGTGCTCCGGGATTCGGGGGTGGCAGGCTTTACTGTAGCCACGCCCCGTCACATCGCCGTTATGTGGATGCAGACTTCAAGGGTATGATCTTGACCGCTTTGTGGGAGCCGGCTTCTTGGAGTCGGCCTTCTCGCGGCCGGCTTCTCGGAGCCGGCCCTCCCGCGGCTTTCTTCATGAGGGCTAAAGTTGGGTCGCCTTCCGATAGCCGGCCTAGGAGACAGCTGGCAAGGGGAAGGCGGCCCCACGTCTTGGATTCTCGAGGGCCGGATCGGCTTGTAATTTTTCAGAAGAGCCAGGGGGTGCCGGCTAGGCTACCCGTGGTCATTTACTCCGACAGTAGTCCCCGAAGCTGATCGAGCTTCGAGGCTGACAAAGGGACGAGAAGCTTGGTCAGCTTCCTATCCTGAGGGGCCGGCTTTGCTTGTGCGCGCCGTCTTCGGGAAGCCCCGTTCCTCGTAGGCGGGAATGCGGGTCGACCTGTGAGCTGACCGCGCGCCATCCCGCGGGCCACGTGGCAAGGAAATCCTGCCAACGCACGCGCGCGACGGGACGCCGCCGCAGGCCCGAGCCTGCCACTCCCAGGCCTCGGCCCGAGCACGGATCTTCTGCGGCCCACACGGACCGCTCGCCTTCCCGCGGTGGTTTTATTATGCCATCAGGGCGCAATAATCGTGGGTCGTGGGGGAGTGGGCGCAGTTGATCCCCACGTTCCCCCATGCCACGCCTCCTCGGCTCCACCGCGCGGGTCTATAAGTAGGGGGAGGAGGGGGAGCGGCAGAGGCTCGCACGCTCTCCCTCGCTCCACCCCTTCTCACCTTCCTTCTTCTTCCCTCCGCCGCCGCAGCAACCCATTGCCGTGCCGTTCCGCCGTCGGACCTCTCGGTTCCTTTGGTCCCGCCGTAGCGGGGTCGTGCGCGTCTACACCGTCGCTTCGTCTTGCTCCCCGCCGCATCGCTCCCATGGCGCTGTCGAGCTCGTGGGATGGCTCCAACGTCCACGAGGACCACGTCGAGTTCCTCCGCCGGACGCGGCGCCTGCCGGGCGAGAACTTCATGCGGGTTCGTCAGGCGCCGTCGAGGGAGATCTCGCCGGCACCGGAGGAGGGCGAGCGGGTGATCTTCCGCTCGCACTGCCTGCGCGGCTTCGGCCTCCCGGCGAGCGGATTCCTTTGAGCTTTCCTTGAATTCTACCACCTCCAGCTGCATCACCTCACGCCCAACGCGGTGATGCTGCTGTCGGCTTTCGTCACCCTGTGCGAGGGATTTCTTGGGGTTCTCCCCACTCTCGAGCTCTGGGGGGAATTCTTCCAGAGCAAGCTCGGCACCGTTGTCGCGGGCGTGCCCGCCCCCTGCGGAGCCTTCATTGCCATGAGGCGGATGGGCAAGAACAATCCGTTCCCGCCCATCCCGCTGATCCAGTCGGTGAAGCTCTGGCAGAAGTCCTACTTTTACGTGAAGAACGTTGCCCCGCAAGGCGACTACGTCAACCTGCCGGCTTACGTAGCCGGCCCGCCAGCTGGGAGGCAACCTTCATGGAGCTACCAGGCCAGGTCGCTGTCTCAGGCCGGGAACGCAGCCGTCTCCCAGCTCCGGGTGATGATCCAGTCGGAGGGCCTGACTGGAGCTGACTTGGTGGCCGCCTTCGTGGAGCGCCGGGTACTTCCGCTCCAAGGCCAGCCTCACATGATTTGCCAGATGAGCGGCCGCTTCGACTCGTGCCGGCTGAGCACCAGGGAGATGCCTCATGCAGAGGTGTCTTACATGGTGAACTACATCTCCAACTGCAAGCTCACCGAGGATTGGCGATACGGCAAGGAGCCATATTCTCGCGCCAACCCTCCGCCTGCCGTTAGTTTTTCTTCTTTTCTTCCTTTTTGTAGCCAGCCTCGTGATAGCCGACCTTTGATCAGTTGGTTTGCCCTTAGCAGAACCCTCTTCTTCCGCCGACGGCCGGGGCCGCAGGGGTAGAGCGCCAGCTCCTCCCCGACCGCATGGTGGACGACGCCGACGACCCGGACCTGGGAGCGGCCGCCATGGAAGACGCCATCGTGGGGGAAGGCGATGAGGCAGGAGGCGCGGGGCTCGAAGCCGGCTTCGAGGACTGGCCGGACGATGATGAGGTCGAAGCCGCCCCGCACCGCCAGCCGGCGCTTGATCATCAAGGCGCGGGCCCGTCTGCCGCGCCGGCTGCCCGTGGCGGCGCGCAGAAGTGCCGGGCCGCGTCGACCTTCTTCGGCAGCCGGCCAAAAAAATCCAAGGCTTCCGCGGTGGCGACCAAGCGGGATGAGGCGGCCATGAAGGCGGCCCGCTTCCGCAAGGCGGTGAAACAGCCGCAGGCGATCTCGGCGTAAGTCGTCAAACGTCTTGTATATATATATATATTGTTGTCCTTTTCGATTGAAGCTCTTCTGAACCTTTCTTTGCTCGCCGGGCAGGGCACCGCTTTCCCTTGAGCGAGGTCCTGGCAGCTCCGTAGTCGGGCCGACTGGAGGGTCTTCCGGCTCCTGTCGCGTGGATCCCCGCGCTGACCTTAGGGAGGCCACAGAGCGGAACACACGGGAGGCGCGGGAGGAGCGGGAGGAGGCGGAGCGAAGGACCGCCTAGGCGGCGAAGGAGCAGGCCGATGCGGCGGCCAAGGCCCGGGCGGAGGCGGCAGCCGCGGAGACGGAGGCGGAGGCCTCGCACAACCAGCCTCCGTTGCTCGTCGTTCCCCTCCGCGCCATGGCCCCCGACATCCCCGTGCCCCCGTTGGAGGAGGTCGACCAAGACCCGCCGGTGGTGGAGAGGAGGGAGGACCACGTGGTCTTCGTGGAGGGGGCGCCGCAGACGGCGCCGACTGGGGCGGGCCAAAGCGGCCAATCAGCCGCGGCGCCAGAGCAGCCGGCCGGGGGCGAGCCAGAGGCAGGGGCCGGCCTCGAGGTGCAGCCGGCATTGCGCCGGCGCGCAGGGGGAGGCACATCCACACCAGAGCCGCACCGAGCTGCGGGCGCTAGCCAGACGGCGGAGGCCCTGGAGGCGGCCAGCGTTAGCACGTCCGAGTGGACTCCCAGCGGGGGGACGGGCGAGCTGAATGCGGCGGCCCAGGAGGTCCTGAACCGACTTCAAGCCCAAGCCGCCTCGCTGCAGCGATACACCCAAGAGTTCCTCGCGACGCGGGCTGTCATCCGGGTGAGTCTTCTGGCCTTGGTTGTTTTGCTCTTTTGATTTCTTCCGTGGGGGCGCGACAGCGCACCCACTGGGTGTAGTCCCCGAGTTCCGAGTCGGCTGCTGCGCAGGCGGCTTGGAACTTACTAGGTCCTGACAACTATCTTATTCTCGCCTCCTATCTGATCTTCCAGGAGTATCATAACCTCCGCGCTGCTGCCTTCAACTCCCAGGCTCAGGAGCTGGGCCGGAGAACCGAAGACCTGACCAGCAGTTGGAGTGCGTGCTTTGTTTCGTTCATCTCCTGTGGGGGCGCGTCAGCGCACCCACTGGGTGTAGTCCCCGAGATTCGGGCCGATTGTTGAGTAGTCGGGTCGGATCTTCCTTGACGACTTCTTGCTTATTGATTTTCCTTTGTCTTCATGCTTGCAGGGGCCAATGCCGACTTGAGGGGGCAGCTCAGCGGGGCCCAGGCCGCCCTTCGCGCCAAGGAAGCCGAGTACAACGCCTTGGTCCTGGAGCGTGACCGCCTGGCCAAGAAGTTGGCCGACCAGGAGGAGAGCCACAAGGCGGCCCTGAAGAAGGCGCAGGACAGCCAGGACGCTCTGAAGGCCGAGTTCGAGACCGAAGCGGCGGGCTGGGCTGAGGCAAAACAAGCGCTGAGCGAGGGCTTCGGTCGTATCGAGGATCTGATCAACGGTAAGCCGCCTTCCTCACTCCTTGCTTGCCCCTTGCCCCCTAATTTGTGTTCTGACTTGTGCTGCTTTTTGTTCTTTGTGCAGACTACTTTCCTGGCTACTCCGTCTTCGCCACCCAAACCATCGAGGCCCATCGCGAGGCGCGCCGGCAGGCGGGGGCTGAAATCGCGCCGGACGCGAGCCGGACGCTCGAAGAGCAACTCTTGGTGGTCCAAGCCCGGCTGCAGCCGGCTCACCGTATGCTCCGCTGCCTCCAGCGCGCCAGGGCGTAGGTGTTGGCCGCCCTCTGGCCAGGCGAGACGATTCCCCGCACCCCGAGTCGGACTGCCGACTGGCTGGAGGTTGCGGTTGGCCGCTTCGAGGCCTGGAAGGCATCGGCGGCCCGGCTTGGAGCTGGGCGGGCGCTGGAGTTCGTCCGAGCCTGGTATCCCGGGCTGAACCTGGACCAGCTGCGCACCTGGCGGCTGGAGGCCGACGAGGAGATGGAGGAGGTGCGGCCGGCTATCGCTCAGCGTGCCTCGACGATCGCCGAGTGCACTGACATCAGCGTCTTCGCTCCTGAAATAAATGACGACAGCGTTGCCCAGCCGGAGGAGTGGTTCGGGCTGGACCTGGCAGCGGGTGAGGACTCGGCAGAGGAGATCGCCTCCAGCGATGAAGGCGAAGACGACGAAGGAGAGGAGGGCGAAGACGTTGAGCCGGCCGGTGAAGCAGCCAGCCAGCCTCAGCCTGACCTTGCTTCCAGCAACGAGGCGCGTGCTAGCGCGCCCTCTGCGGGAGGCGGTGATCATGCCGAGGTTCGCCAGCCGGCCACTCCTCCAGCCGGCACTGCCGTCTCCACCGACCTGCCCGACTCGCCAGTCGCTCCCCTGGCTTAATCTGCTGTCCTTGCTTTTCTTGCTTGTTACCCTTTGAACAATTTTTATTAAACTTGCGCAGTTCCACCCACTGGGGGTGTATTCGGATTATGTTGAATGCTGGCCTTTTGAAGGTCTTTTGTGTAAATATGATCGTGTGCGTGTTTGGTTTCCATTCGTGTATGCTTTTTATCCTTAGGCTGTTTCCTTTGTCGCCTTCCCCTTTTGGGAAGGCAAGTACTCGAGCTTTCTTAGATTGAAGCGAGGCGAATGGAAGCCGGCCGGCCGGCTACTCTGGTAGTCGGTCGGTGGGGGGAGAAAAACCGGCTTTTGTTATATTAGTCCGTTAGTCCCTAGCCGTTTTTCGTGTGGGCGTCCTTTCCTGCCTTTAACTCTTGCCAGCTGGACAGCCGGTTCTTCGAACTGCGACTTTTGGCAAGAGAAGGCTTGGGTGCCGGCACACTACTTGTCTGGCCGCGGGTAGGACTTTTAATATAACTCTAGGCGGCCAGTCCCCGGGCCGACTAGTCGAACCCGGTGCCGGACGAAAAAAGTAAATGTAATGACAAGGTCATAAGCATGATATTCTTCATTCATAGATAAAAGATGGCAGTCCCCGAGCTCTCCTCGGGGGGCCTATTGTCTCGTACTTAGTACAAAAGTTAGCGTGATACATACTGCATTTCAACTGTAAAATATTCGGAGGAGGTTAGCGTTCCATGGTCGTTCCGACTCCTTGCCGGAGTCGTCTCTCTTTCGTGCCTTCGGCTTCTGCGCGTCGATCAGGTAGTAGGAGTCGTTGCCTAAAGCTCTGCTGATGACGAAGGGGCCCTCCCAAGGGGCCGAGAGCTTGTGCTGGCCGGCTGTTCGCTGGATCAGCCGGAGCACAAGATCGTCCTCTTGGGAGGATCTTGGCTTGACCTTCCGGCTATGGTAGCGGCGCAGGCCCTGCTGATAGATGGCGGACCGGCTGAGGGCTAACAGCCGGCCTTCTTCCAGCAGGTCGACGCCGTCTTCTCGTGCTTCCTTGGCCTCCGCCTCCGTGTACATGGTTACCCGAGGCGAGTCGAACTCGATGTCAGTTGGGATGACCGCCTTGGCACCATACACGAGGAAGAAAGGAGTGAAGCTGGTTGACTTGTTTGGGGTAGAGCGCAGACTCCAGAGGACGGCCGGCAGCTCATCGAGCCAACAGTCGGCCGAACGCTCCAGTGGTACGACCAGTCGGGGTTTGATGCCGGAAAGGATGAGGCCGTTGGCTCGCTCGACCTGGCCGTTTGACCGTGGGTGGGCAACGGACGCCAAGTCCAACCGGATGCCTTGCGTCGCGCAGAAACGTGCCAAGGCTCCCTTGGCGAAATTCGTGCCATTGTCGGTGATGATGCTGTGTGGCACGCCGTACCGAGTTGTTATTTCTGCGATAAATGTCACGGCAGTCGGCCCATTCAGCTTCTTGATCGGCTTTGCCTCAATCCATTTGGTGAATTTGTCCATAGCGACAAGCAGATGTGTCATGCCGTCGCGCGCCGTCTTGAATGGGCCCACCATGTCCAGTTCCCAAACGGCGAAGGGCCAAGTGAGGGGAATGGTCTTGAGTGCTGAAGCCGGCATGTGTTGCTTGGAGCTGAAGAGTTGGCACCCTTTGCAATGTTTAACTAACTCCTTGGCGTCATCCAAAGCAGTCGGCCAAAAGAAACCATGGCGGAAAGCTTTGGCGACAAGTGATCTTGAGGCCGCATGGTGGGCGCATTCTCCTTGGTGGATGTCTCTGAGGATTGCAATGCCTTTCTCTTGCTCGACGCATCGCTGGAGGACTCCAGTGACACTGCGCTTGACGAGCTCTCTGTTGACGATTGCGTATGCTCCAGCTCAGAGTTGGACTTGTCTTGCCTCTGTTTCGTCAGCCGGTAGATCTTGGTTTATTAGGAAGTTGAGGATGGACTGAGCCCATGATGGAGCTGCGACTTCTTCTATTGCCAACACGGCTACTGCGACCAGGGTGGGCGGGCTGGGTGGTGAAATGCTGGAGTCGACCGCCGCCTGCTGTGTTGGTGTAGCCTCCGGGCCGACTACCGCAGTCCCCGAGCCAGGTGTGGCAGTCCCCGGGTCGGGCGTAACTACGGAAGTCCCCTAGCCGCCTGCTGATGTCCCCGGGCTGACTATCGAAGTCCTCGGGTCACCCACTTGGTTCTTCGAGCCGGACCCGGCTGTATCGGGGTCAGGCGGCACGAAGATGGAATCGGACTCTGGAGACGGCTTGATAGACGGCTTGAGGAGGCGTTGTAGAGAGACACCGGTTGGTATTGCTTGCCGAGTGGAGCCTATTCGAGCCAGGGCATCAACTGGCTCATTGTCGGCTCGCGGTACGTGGAGGAACTCGCATCCTTCAAAGTACCCATTGATCTACTGAACGAGGAAGCGGTAGCTTGCCATATTTGCGTCCTTGGCATCCCAGTCGCCGGATGATTGCTGGACCACCAAGTCCGAGTCGCCATAACATAGGATCCGGTGAATGCCGAGCTCTTTGGCAAGCCGGAGCCCGTGTATGAGCGCCTCGTACTCGGCCACGTTGTTGGAGGCGGCAAAGTGAATTTGCAGCATGTATCTGAGCTTGTCGCCTTTGGGAGAGGTGAGGATGACGCTGGCTCCCAAGCCGGTGCGCATCTTGGACCCATCGAAGTGCATGCGCCAATGAGTGGAGTCGGGAGCTGGCGGCAGGTACTGGGTCTCGGCCTAGTCGACGAGGAAGTCGGCCAATGCTTGGGACTTGATGGCGGTGCGAGGCTGGTAGAAAATCGTGTACAGGGCCAGCTCGATGGCCCATTTCGCCACCCGGCCAGATGCATCCCGGCTGCCTATGATCTCGGCCAGCGGGGCAGTGCATACAACCGTGATGGGATGCTCTTGGAAGTAGGGCTTCAGCTTCTTGGCGGCAAAGTACATGCCGTAGCACATCTTCTGGTAGTGCGGGTAGTTCTGCTTCGAGGTAGACAACACCTCGCTCAAATAGTACACCGGCCTCTGGACCGGCTGGGCTCGGCCCTCTTCTGGGCATTGGACTACGATGACGGTGCTGACCACCCGGCTGGTTGCGGCAATGTAGAGGAGCATGGGCTCTTTCTCAGTCGGTGCTGCCAGGACAGGCGGCGTGGCCAGCATCTTCTTCAGCTCGTGAAAAGCTTGGTCGGCTTGGTCATTCCACTCGAAGTGAGTGGTCTTCTTCATGAGGCGGTAGAGGGGGAGAGCTTTCTCTCCGAGCCGGCTGATGAAGCGGTTCAGGGAGGCCAAGCATCCGGTGAACTTCTGGACGTCTCGAAGTTTGGTGGGAATCGCCATTCTCTCAATGGCCTTGATATTTACTGGGTTGCATTCGATGCCGCGTTCGGAAACCAGGAAGCCTAGGAGTTGGCCGGCTGGCACTCCGAACACGCATTTCTCGGGGTTGAGCTTGATTTGGAACTGGCGTAGGTTCTCAAATGTTTCCTTGAGGTCTTCCAGCAAGGTGCGCGCTTCTCCGTCTTCACCATAATGTCGTCTACGTAGACGTGGGCATTTCCGCCGAGCTGCTTGAGGAGGCACTTCTGCATGCAACGCTGAAAAGTGGCACCGGCATTTCTCAAGCCGAATGTCATAGTCAGGTAGCAGAAGGCTCCGAATGGCGTGATGAAGGCGGTCTTCAGGCGGTCTGCCGGATCTAACTTTATCTGGTGGTATCCTGAGTAAGCATCCAAGAAACTCAACAGCTCGCATCCGGCCATGGAGTCTATCACTTGATAAATCCTTGGCAGGGCAAAGGGATCTTTGGGGCAGGCCTTGTTGAGGCTCATGTAGTCTATGCACATGCGCCACTTGTTGTTCTTCTTTAGCACGAGGATCGGGTTGGCGAGCCATTCTGGAAAGAAAACTTCCATAATGAAGCCGGCTGCCAGAAGCCGGGTTATCTCTTCTCCTACGATCCTTCTTTTCTCCTCCGACAGTCGGCGGAGGGGTTGTTTGACTGGTTTTGCGTCTTCTCGGACGTGTAGCTTGTGCTCGGCGAATTCCTTCGGAACACCCGGCATGTCCTTGGGGGACCATGCAAACATGTCCCGATTCTCACGGAGGAAATCAACGAGCTCGCCTTCCTATTTGCTGTTTAGGTTTGCCCCGATGATGGCAAACCTCTTTGGGTGCTCGGGGTCAAGAGGTATCTTCTTCGTCTCCTTGGCCGACTGGAAAGATCCTTGGGCATCATACTCCTTGGGATCGGGGGACAAGGCCGACTGTTTGCCGGCCATGGCCACGACTCGGTCCAACATCTTCTTTTCTTCGGCAATCACAAGGGACTCGGCCAGCCGGCTGCTGGCTGCTGTGCACTCGGAAGATTTCTTGTAATCGCCGGCTATGGTGATGATGCCTTTGGTGCTCGGCATCTTCATCTTGAGGTAAGCATAGTGGGGAACAGCCATGAACCTGGCCAAGGTAGGTCGGCCAAGCAATGCATGGTAGGGGCTCTCCAGGTCCACCACTTCAAACCAGATCGCCTCCCGGCGGAAATGCTCCGTGTCCCCAAAGAGTACATCAATCTTGATCTTGCCAATGGGGGCGCAGGACAGGCCGGGTACGATGCCATGGAACACAGTCCGAGTAGGCATGAGTTGCTTCGTCTTGATGTTCAGCTTCTCCAGGGTGTCACGGTACAGGATGTTGATGCTGCTCCCGCCGTCTATGAGCACGCGGGAGAAACGGGCGGCGCGTCTGTCCGTTGCAAGGGTGGCATCCAGAACCAACGCATAAGAGCCGGGAGATGGCATCACCTCTGGGTGGTCGGCTCGGCTCTAGCTGATAGGTTTTTCTGACCAGTGCATGTGCTCGGCAGGGTTGGCAGCGACCATGCTGACCTCCTGGTGCTCTCGGCGTCTGCCGTGCCGGTCTTCGGGCTGGCTTGTAAAGACGACATAGGCGGCATGCTCGTCGGGGAACTCATCGTGCATGGCTCCGACTGCAGGCCGAGCGGTCGGCGGCTGCGGAGCCGGAGGCGGCGGAACGGCAGGCGGAGGCGGCGCGAGCCCTTCGCCTTTGGAGATTCGGGTGAGCCAGTGGCACTTCCGGGTTGTGTGGTTGGACGGCTTCGCGCCGCTGTGGAACTTGCATGGGGCGTCGAGAGTTTGCTCGTAGGAGAAGGCCGGCTGCCAAGCCGGCTTGCTGCCCCTCTACTTCTTGGGTGCGGGCCGCCCTTCGGGCTGCTCGTCTTCGGCTGTGGCCACCTGCCGACTGGTGGAGGGCAGCACGGGGCCCTTGCGCTTATGGTCGTTCTGGTGTGGGCGTCGGCCGGAATCCCCAGCCGGCGTCTTGGCCGCCGGGTTGAGTACTTTCTCGGACGCGTCTACCCGGAGCTCGGTCTTCATTGAGGAGTCGGCGGTGGCGTACTTGTCCGCTATGTCCAGAAGCTCGTCGAGGGTAGTCGGCTCGTCGCAGAGAAGCTTGTGCTTGAGGAGGGTGCCTTCTCGGCACCCGGCAGTGAAGTATTCTATGGCTTGCACCTCGTGCACCCATTCACAAGAGTTGCGGAGCTCAGCCCAACGCGTGAGGTAGTCGCGAGTGGACTCGGCGGGGCCTTGTACACACAAGGAGAGCTGTCTGGGCTTGGGAGCCCGCTTGTAGGTGCTGGTGAAGCTGCGGACGAATGCTTCTGTGAAGTCTAGCCAGCTGTTGATGCTGTATGGCTTGAGGCTGTTGAGCCAGGTCCGCGCCGTGCCTTGCAGCATGAGGGGCACGTACTTCATGGCAACACGCCTGTTGCCATTTGCTATGCTAACCGCCATGGAGTAGTCGATCAACCAATCTTCCGGCTTCACGGAGCCATTGTACTTGGGCGTGTCTCTTGGGAGCGAGAACCCTTTGGGGAAAGGCTCGTCGCGGATGCGGGGGCCGAAGCAAGGCGGGCCGACATCATCTTCTTCTTCCAGCGCCAGGGATCGCGCTAGGCGGTCGATCCGATGGCGGGCGTCGTTCTCGCCGACTCCTTCGCGGCGACCTAGTCGGCCGCTGAGAGTTGGATGCGCAACAGGCGGTGGGGTGGGATATCTCTTCCCACGGGGCCGAGGCGGAGGCGGGTTGCCCCGCCACTCCACGGCCCGAGGATGGCCTTCTGCGTCTCGCTCGATGGAGATTCGGGTTCGGCTTCGGCTGGCAGCCGGCTCTTTCTCGTGCCGCGCGTGGGTTTTACCCGCAATCGGCGTCCGGGACGTCGCGCCGTGATCTCGGTGCGGGGGAGGGCTTTCTGTGCGGGCGTCGGCTTCGTGGCGCTGCGCGGCCGCATCGATTAGCTGCTGGATGCATCTGGTCATGTGGGGGAGTTCTTCAGCCCCCAATCCGTCTAGCTCGTCTACGGCCGCCTGGGCGGCACGCAGGTTCTCGAGTGGAGTGGCTTAGACTGGGCGGTCGACTCCTAGCGTGTCAGCGACGACAGCGCCACACTGCCTGACAACGCCGGCCCGGCTGGGCCCGCCTGGGGGCGGCGTGCCAAAGGCGGTGCGGTCGGCTTCGCGCCGGTGGGCCTCAGTGAGGCGTCTCATGGAAGCCAACTTCCGGCCCTCCGCGAGGAGGGCGAGGCGGCGAGCCTCTAGTGCTTTGGCATCGGCATCTGCCGGGAGGGGGATGGTCAAGTCGTGAACCGCCGCATGCGGGGCGTCGTGGGCGCTCTCGTCAGAAGCGTCGCCGTGGCTGATGACCATCACCTCGGTGGTGACAGCGTCGCAGCCATCGGCCCGGGGAAGCGGGTCGTTGTAGATCGTGACGTCGGTGGGGAAAGTGTCGAGTGAGGCCGTGTCGGAGTCGACAGGCATCGGATCGGTGGAGCCAACCGACTCCAAGTCCACAGCAGGCTCGCCGGAGACGTGGAGCTGGCCGAGGAGGTTGACGAGGTGGTCGGTGCCCGTGTTAGAGGCGAGCTCGTCGGAGATGAGGGTCTTGTCAAGGAGATCAGCGAGGCCGCTCGCTGCGCAGACGTTGGTGACGCCTTGGAGCGCGTCGTGGCAAGCGCCATCGGGCGTGCCGGGCTGGCTACACTCGCTGGGGAGGAAGAGGGTTCCCGTCCAGAACAGGTCTCCGAGCAATGGTGCACCTGGCCCCACGGTGGGCGCCAAATGTCGGGTGGTAGGTGCGACATATGCCAACGGGTGGCTTATCATTGTGGGAACCAGTAAGATGTCGCCGGTGCCTGGAAGCGGGATGAGGTGAAGACATGCACGCCGGCGAATCTTACCCAGCTTCGGGGCTCTCTGTGGAGATAACACCCCTACTGCTGCTCTGCAGGGTCTCCGCATGATCACTAGATGAACAAGTAGCTACACGATGCTCCTTGAGCTGTTTTGTGAGGAGAAGAAGTAGAGCACGGCTAGCCCTCCTCCCCTCTCTATGTGGTGTCTAGAACTAGCTTGGATCAACCCTTTGCATGGGTGTCCCGGGGGGTTTATATAGGCCTACCCCCCGGGGGTACAATGGTAATCCGGCTGGGCGTGGGGCCCAGCCGTCTGTGACTACACTCACCGGCTTCTGTGCCGGCTGCTGGGGCCCGCCGGTTGGTGGGTCCCGCCGGCTGCCGGCTCCTTGGTCGACAGGCAGGCCCCACTGTCCAAGGCCTTGTCGGTGGCTGGTTACTGTTGCTCAATCCTGGTGACGAGGGCTTCGCCGAGGGGGGCGTGGCTACAGTGCCGCCGTCCGGCGGGTGATCGCTGTAGCCTCACCGCGTCTTGTCTCCTTAATGGGGCGTCTCCTTCAAGGGAGGTGGCAAGCCGGCTGTAGAGAGCCGGCTCTGTCTTGGGCTGACTGGGGGAGGCCTGGCCGCCTTCGGGTGTCTCTCTGCCCGAAGGGGCCCACCGCCCATGGGCCGCACTGGCAGCCCGTCGTGGATGACATCAGGGTCAACGTGGCAACAGTGCCGTGCCGGACGGGCCATGGCCACCCGTAGGACGCACTGTGCCAGGCGTGCTCCGGGATTCGGGGGTGGCAGGCTTTACTGTAGCCACGCCCCGTCACATCGCCGTTATGTGGATGCAGACTTCGAGGGTACGATCTTGACCGCTTTGTGGGAGCCGGCTTCTTGGAGTCGGCCTTCTCGCGGCCGGCCCTCCCGCGGCTTTCTTCATGAGGGCTAAAGTCGGGTCGCCTTCCGATAGCCGGCCTGGGAGACAGCCGGCAAGGGGAAGGCGGCCCCATGTCTTGGATTCTCGAGGGCTGGATCGGCTTGTAATTTTTCAGAAGAGCCAGGGGGTGCCGGCTAGGCTACCCGTGGTCATTTACTTCGACAAGAAAGTTGATGGTGATAGGCAGCGGCAAGAGAAAGTGGCAAAACGCGGTGGGCTTTGCCAGTGGCCTGGCGGCGGCGGTAGGCATCGAGCTAAGTGTTTACCGTCATGATAGGCGGTGCCATGGCATAGACGCGGAGGAGCTTGTGCAGGTGTGAATGGGGAACGTACCGGAGGGGCCGAGGGGGTGGCGGGCGGGGTGAGGGTTTTTGTGACGTGGGGATGGTGAGGTTTTTCTTTTTTCTTTTTTGAATTGGGTGGTGAGGGTTTTCTTTCCCACAAAGAATTTTGGGGGCGACTGTTTGTTAGAGCGAACCGTGTGTGATTGACATAGCAGGCAAAATGGAAGTCATTGCACACGGTTCCAATTTTGGGAACCGTGTGTGATTGATGTACTACCTCCTTCCTGGTTTATGGGTCCCCTGTTGTAATTTTTACCACAATTTGGCGAAATATTTAACATACTCAGGCATAGATAATAAGTGTACACGTACATAAGCATAGTTCAACCATAAGTACATAGTTCAACCGTCATTAAGCATACTCAAGCGTACATAGTTTGATCCATCCCACATCTCATCTCACATGCGGCCGGCACGATCCTGAAGCTTCTCCGGGTACTCGGCGTACGCGTCATGCACCACCCTGGGAGAATACTTCTGCTTGAAGGAGCCAACTGCCCGTCCTCTTGCATGCGCCAGAACACTTAGATACGCGTCATGAACCTTGTCGTTGCAAAATGGGCATCCATAGCCGTCGTTCCAGGTCCTAATGCACCTATTATGCATTCCCGCATAAAGCTCCCTCAGGATTTGCCTCTTGTACCTCCTCTGGGCATATTCATCCTCGCTATCCACATTGTCAGACAGCACCTATACAAATAGTAAAACAAATTTGCATCAAATCACTGATTACATGCCGTAAAATAGGATTAGGAATTTATGGCTATTTATTTATACATATCCAGATATTATGGTTTGATTTTTAAGCATAGTCGTCTATGTACAGACCAATCTTGAAGAAAATAATGGCACAAACATAGGTAGGTCATTCAAAATCAATTGTCAAGTCCTGGCTAGGAATTATTAGCACGAACACTAACCCTAGTCGGATTACTAGCAGAAATCATTTGCACAGATGAAACAACTAATAACTTATCACCTGTACCATTCAAACAATCAATACACTACACGGATCTATTGAAACTTACTCAGATTTCATGGATTGGGAGAACATAACCACATGATTTCTATTCCAAAAAGGGGGAGGCAGGAGTAACCAGAGAAACCCTATGATCTATTTGGCACATAAATGGGTATAGATGACTAACCAGCTGTCCGTCGTCGTCGGAGTCGTCGCCGGAGTGGTCGTCGGAGTCGGTGTGGAACTCCGCCTCCGGCTATGGAAGCTTGACGCCGTCGACGACGTTAGGGTGCAACGATAACTCGCCGGCGGTGATGGCAACCTCTGTCTCCATCTCCACGCCGTGCTCTGGTGCTTTAGCAGCCCCGGCGTCGCCACTCCCTCCGATGGGGCGCTTTGGCAACATCCTCATACACTGACGGCTTTGAGGATTGAGAGCGGAGTCGAGGATGCAAGCGGAGAGAGAGGATTGTGTGTGCGTAGCGAGAATGGGGGGTGCAGCCGCTCGGGCACACCATTAATAAGGAGTAGTGGGAGTTGTGGGAGAGAGGCGGGAGGCGGTCAAACCATTGTCTCGCCTCCCGGTGAGCCTGCTCACCAGACTACTGGCATGCCTACCAAAGTTTCACACAGCTACTCACACGCCTTCTAATGACACTGCGCAGCGAGCACGCCTCCGTCAATTCACACACCTGCACGCACGCCTCCCCGTCTGCCTGCGCTGCGGACTGCTCGCATGCGTCCCGTCAACTAACGCCTGCTCGCACGTCACACGGGTCACGCGGCGGCACGTATATTGTTTTTCTATTTGGATGATTAATGTTGCCGCTCTATTGCTTAACCGAAGCATGGCACGTATCCATTGTTGGTCTAACGCTCACGGTTCGAATAAATAATCCGTTTGGGATATTGGTTCCCAATTATTAATAATCTCCCGTCTGTAATTAGATAAAGATTACATCAAAGCTGGTCTCAAATTTGACAAAAAAAGTACAATGCCACTTTGTATTGGTGTCCATATGACAACACGATAAGTTTCATGAACTTCAAATAAGTTTTGGATGTACTAGAATTTAAAAATCAAGATTCTCAATGTTTGAAATTTATTGCACGGGGAGTAAACATGCACCCAGTGAGACACATGTGTTTTTGCAATCCATATAGGTGCACTGTCACGTGTGCATGTAGCTCAAATTTGATTTTTGCACATTATACCCATATAAAATCAATCAATCAATGTACTGAAACGTCTTAATGATCTCTGTGATTTTTTTGAAATTAAAACGTCCCTCCTTTGGTAACATGTATGTTCATCGCGGGATAATTAATTTAACATGCATCCTAATTGCGGTGGATTCACGGTGTGTGTGTGGGTGTGTGCGTCTGGGGTGGCGGGTGGCTCGCAGTACACTACGAGTTGTGAGCCACTTGCTACCACTTGAGCACTGCGTTGGTTTTCCCTTGAAGAGGAAAGGGTGGTGCAGTAAAGCAGCATAAGTATTTTCCTCAGTTTTTGAGAACCAAGGTATCAATCCAGTAGGAGACCACATGCGAGTCACCTCGTACCTACACAAACAAATAAGAACCTCGCAACCAACGCAATAAAGGGGTTGTCAATCCCTTCACGGCCACTTGCAAGAGTGAGATCTGATAGAGATGATAATAATAAGATAAGTATTTTTGGTATTTTTATGATATAGATTGAAAGTAAAGATTGCAAAATAAAATAGATTGGAAACTTGTATGATGGAGAATAGACCTGGGGGCCATAGGTTTCACTAGTGGCTTCTCTCAAGATAGCATAAGTATTACGGTGGGTGAACAAATTACTGTCGAGCAATTGATAGAAAAGCGAATAATTATGAGAATATCTAGGCATGATCATGTATATAGGCATCACGTCCGAGACAAGTAGACCGACTCCTTCCTGCATCTACTACTATTACTCCACACATCGACCGCTATCCAGCATGCATCTAGAGTATTAAGTTCATAAGAACAGAGTAACGCCTTAAGCAAAATGACATGATGTAGAGGGATAAACTCATGCAATATGATGTAAACCCCATCTTTTTTATCCTCGATGGCAACAATACAATACGTGTCGTTTCCCTTTCTGTCACTCGGATCGAGCACCGCAAGATTGAACCCAAAGCTAAGCACTTCTCCCATTGCAAGAAAGATCAATCTAGTAGGCCAAACCAAACTGATAATTCAAAGAGACTTGCAAATATAAACCAATCATACATAAAAGAATTCAGAGGAGATTCAAATATTGTTCATAGATAATCTGGATCATAAACTCACAATTAATCGGATCTCGACAAACACACCGCAAAAGAAGATTACATCGAATAGATCTCCAAGAGAATCGAGGAGAACTTTGTATTGAGATCCAAAGAGAGAGAAGAAGCCATCTAGCTACTAGCAATGGACTCGAAGGTCTGAGGTAAACTACTCACACATCATCAGAGAGGCCATGGAGTTGATGTAGAGGCCCTCCGTGATCAATGCCCCCTCCGGCGGAGCTCCGGAAAAGGCCCCAAGATGGGATCTCTTGGGTACAGAAGGTTGCGGCGGTGGAAATAGGGTTTTGTGGTGCTCCTGGATGTTTGCGGGGTATATGGATATATATAGGAGGAAGAAGTAGGTCGGTGGAGCAACAAGGGGCCCACGAGGGTGGAGGGCGCGCCCCTGCCTCGTGGCCTCCTCGATTGTTTCTTGACGTCCACTCCAAGTCTCTTGGATCACGTTTGTTCCAAAAATAACGCCCCCGAAGGTTTCATTCCGTTTGGAGTCCATTTGATATTCTTTTTCGGCAAAACTCTAAAATAGGCAAAAAACAACAATTTGGGCTGGGCCTCCAGTTAATAGGTTAGTCCCAAAAATAATATAAAAGTGTAAAAATAAGCCCATTAACGTCCAAAATAGATAATATAATAGCATGAAGCAATCAAAAATTATAGATACATTGGAGACGTATCAGCATCCCCAAGCTTAATTCCTGCTCGTCCTCGAGTAGGTAAATGATAAAAACAGGATTTTTGATGTGGAATGCTTCCTAACATATTTCTCAATGTAATTTTTCTTTATTGTGGCATGAATGTTCAGATCTGAAAGATTCAAGATAAAGGTTTAATATTGACATAGAAATAATAATACTTCAAGCATACTAACTAAGTAATCATGTCTTCTCAAAATAACATGGCCAAAGAAAGTTATCCCTACAAAATCATATAGTCTGGCTATGCTCTATCTTCATCACACAAAATATCAAATCATGCACAACCCCGATGACAAGACAAGCAATTGTTTCATACTTTTGATGTTATCAAACTTTTTCAATCTTCACGCGATATATGAGCGTGAGCCATGGATATAGCACTATGGTGGAATAGAATGGTGGTTGTGGAGAAGAGAGAAAAGGAGAAGATTGTCTCACATCAAGTAGGTGTATCAACGGGCTATGGAGATGCCCATTAATAGATATCAATGTGAGTGAGTAGGGATTGCCATGCAACGGATGCACTAGAGCTATAAGTGTATGAAAGCTCAACAAAAGAAACTAAGTGGGTGTGCATCCAACTTGCTTGATCATGAAGACCTAGGGCAATTTGAGGAAGCCCATCATTGGAATATACAAGCCAAGTTCAATAATGTAAAATTCCCACTAGTTTATGAAAGTGACAACATAAGAGACTCTCTATCATGAAGATCATGGTGCTACTTTGAAGCACAAGTGTGGAAAAAGGATAGTAACATTGTCCCTTCTCTCTTTTTCTCTCATTTTATTTTTTTCCATTTTTTATTTGGGCCTTCTTATTCTTCTTCTTTTCTTTTTGGCCTCTCTTTTTTTCTTCTTTTTTTCGTACGAAGTCTCATCCCGACTTGTGGGGGAATCATAGTCTCCATCATCCTTTCCTCAGTAGTGCAAAATATGACTCACACTTCTTTTTACTTACAACTCAAGAATTACAACTCAATACTTAGAACAAAATATGACTCTATGTGAATGCCTCCGGCGGTGTACCAGGATATGCAATGAATCAAGAGTGACATGTATGAAAGAATTATGAACGATGGCTTTGCCACAAATACGATGTCAACTACATGATCATGCAAAGCAATATGACAATGATGAAGCGTGTCATAACAGACGGAACAGTGGAAAGTTGTATGGCAATATATCTCGGAATGGCTATGGAAATGCCATAATAGGTAGGTATGGTGGCTGTTTTGAGGAAGGTATATGGTGGGTTTATGGTACCGACGAAAGTTGCGCGGTACTAGAGAGGCTAGCAAATGTGGAAGGGTGAGGGTGCGTATAATCCATGGACTCAACATTAGCCATAAAGAACTCACATACTTATTGCAAAAATATATTAGTTATTGAAACAAAGTACTACACGCATGCTCCTAGGGGGATATATTGGTAGGAAAAGACCATCGCTCGTCCCCGACCGCCACTCATAAGGAAGGCAATCAATAAATAAATCGTGCTCCGACTTCATCACATAACAGTTCACCATACGTGCATGCTACGGGAATCACAAACTTCAACACAAGTATTTCTCAAATTCACAACTACTCAACTAGCATGACTCTAATATCACCATCTCCATATCTGAAAACAATCATTAAGTATCAAACTTCTCTTAGTATTCAATGCACTTGTATGAAAGTTCTTATTATGCCTAAAAGCAAATTGCCCTGTTGTTCTAAAGGAATCTCAAAATAATATAAGTGAAGCATGAGATATCAATTATTTCTATAAAATAAAACCACTGTCGTGCTCTAAAAGATATAAGTGAAGCACTAGAGCAAAAACTATATAGCTCAAAAGATATAACTGAAGCACATAGAGTATTCTAATAAATTCTAATTCATGTGTGTCTCTTTCAAAAGGTGTGTACATCAAGGATGATTGTGGTAAAATAAAAAGCAAAGACTCAAATCATACAAGACGCTCCAAGCAAAACACATATCATGTGGCGAATAAAAATATAGCTCCAAGTAAAGTTACCGATGAACGAAGACAAACGAGGGGATGCCTTCTGGGGCATCCCCAAGCTTAGGCTTTTTGGTATCCTTGTATTTTACCTTGTGATGCCATGGGCATCCCCAAGCTTAGGCTCTTTCCACTCCTTGTTCCATAATCCATCAAATCTTTACCCAAAACTTGAAAACTTCACAACACCAAACTTAACAAGAAAATCTCATGAGCTCCGTTAGCAAAAGAAAACAAAACACCACTTAAAGGTACTGAAACGAACTCATTTTTTATTTATATTGGTATTAAACCTACTGTATTCCAACTAATATATGGTTTATAAACTCTTTTACTAGCCATAGATTCATCAAAATAAGCAAACAACACACGAAAAACCGAATCTGTCAAAAACAGAACAGTCTGTAGTAATCTGTAACTAACGCAAACTTATGTAACCCCAAAAATTCTAAAATAAATTTCTGGATGTAATTAATTTATCTATTAATCATCTGCAAAAAGAATTTACTAAATATCATGGTAATTTGCTTAAAATCCTAATATGCTAGGTATTCAAGATTAGTAAAATTTTCTTATGAGTCTTTTGAATACAAAGAAAAGTTTGATGCTGGATGATTGTTTTGAGATATGGAGGTAATAATACCAAAGTCGTGCTAGTTGAGTAGTTGTGAAACTGAGAAATGCTTGTGTTGAAGTTTGCAAGTCCCGTAGCATGCACGTATAGTAAACATTATGTAACAAATTTGAAACATGAGGTGTTATTTGATTGTCCTCCTTATGAGTGGCGGTCGGGGACGAGCGATGGTATTTTCCTACCAATCTATCCCCCTAGGAGCATGCGCGTAGTGCCGAGGTTTTTGATGACTTGTAGATTTTTGCAATAAGTATGTGAGTTCTTTATGAGTAATGTTGAGTCCATGGATTATACGCACTCTCACCCTTCCATCCTTGCTAGCCTCTTCGGTACTGTGCATTGCCCTTTCTCACATTGAGAGTTGGCGCAAACTTCGCCGGTGCATCCAAACCCCGTGATATGATACGCTCTTTCACACATAAACCTCCTTATATCTTCCTCAAAACAGCCACCATACCTACCTATTATGGCATTTCCATAGCCATTCCGAGATATATTGCCATGCAACTTTCCACCGTTCCGTTTATCATGACACATTCATTATTGTCATAGTGCTTAGCATGATCATGTAGTTGACATAGTATTTGTGGCAAAGCCACCGTTCATAATTCTTTCATACATGTCACTCTAGGTCCATTCCATATCCCGGTACACCGCCAGAGGCATTCATATAGAGTCATCTTTTGTTCTAGTATCGAGTTGTAAATAAATAGAAGTGTGATGATCATCATTTTCTAGAGCATTGTCCCAAGTGAGGAATTATAAAAAAGGGAGAAAGGCCATAAAAAAGAGAAAGGCCATATAAAAAAATGAGAGAAAAAGAGAGAAGGGACAATGTTACTATCCTTTGCCACACTTGTGCTTCAAAGTAGCACCATAATCTTCATGATAGAGAGTCTCTTGTTTTGTCACTTTCATATACTAGTGGGAATTTTCATTATAGAACTTGGCTTTTATATTCCAACAATGGGCCTCCTCAAGTGCCCTAGGTCTTCGTGAGCAAGCAAGTTGGATGCACACCCACTTAGTTTCTTTTGTTGAGCTTTCATACATTTATAGCTCTAGTGCATCCGTTGCATGGCAATCCCTACTCCTTGCATCAACATCAATCGGTGGGCATCTCCATAGCCCATTGATTAGCCTCGTTGATGTGAGACCTTCTCCTTTTTGTCTTCTCCACATTACCCCCCTCATTATATTCTATTCCACCCATAGTGCTATATCCATGGCTCGCGCTCATGTATTGCGTGAAAGCTTATAGGTTTGAGATTACTAAAGTATGAAACAATTGCTTGGCTTGTCGTCGGGGTTGTGCATGATGAGAGCATTCTTGTGTGACAAAAATGGAGCATGACTAAACTATATGATTTTGTAGGGATGAACTTTCTTTGGCCATGTTATTTTGAGAAGACATAATTGTTTAGTTAGTATGCTTGAAGTATTATTATTTTTATGTCAATATGAACTTTTGTCTTGAATCTTTCGGATCTGAATATTCATACCACAATTAAGAAGAATTACATTAAAATTATGCCAAGTAGCACTCCGCATCAAAAATTCTGTTTTTATCATTTACCTACTCAAGGACGAGCAGGAATTAAGCTTGGGGATGCTTGATACGTCTCCAACGTATCTATAATTTTTGATTGCTCCATGATATATTATCTACTGTTTTGGACATTGTTGGGCTTTATTATCCACTTTTATATTATTTTTGGGACTAACCTATTAACCAGAGGCCCAGCCCAAAATTGTTGTTTTTTGCCTGTTTTATGGTTTCGAAGAAAAGGAATATCAAACGGAGTCCAAACGGAATGAAACCTTCGGGAACGTGATTTTCTCAACGAACAAGACCCAGAAGACTTGGACCCTACGTCAAGACACAAAAGAGGAGGCCACGAGGTAGGGGGGCGCGCCTACCCCCAGGCACGCCCTCCACCCTCGTGGCCCCCCTGTTGCTCCACCGACGTACTCCTTCCTCCTATATATACCTACGTACCCCCAAACGATCAGATACGGAGCCAAAACCCTAATTCCACCACCGCAACTTTCTGTATCCACGAGATCCCATCTTGGGGCCTGTTCCGGAGCTCCACCGGAGGGGGCATTGATCACGAAGGGCTTCTACATCAACACCATAGCCCCTCCGATGAAGTGTGAGTAGTTTACCTCAGACCTACGGGTCCATAGTTATTAGTTAGATGGCTTCTTCTCTCTTTTTGGATCTCAATACAATGTTCTCCCCCTCTCTTGGGGAGAACTATTCGATGTAATCTTCTTTTTGCGGTGTGTTTGTTGAGACCGATGAATTGTGGGTTTATGATCAAGTCTATCTATGAACAATATTTGAATCTTCTCTGAACTCTTTTATGTATGATTGGTTATCTTTGCAAGTCTCTTCGAATTATCAGTTTGGTTTGGCCTACTAGATTGATCTTTCTTGCAATGGGAGAAGTGCTTAGCTTTGGGTTCAGTCTTGCGGTGTCCTTTCCCAGTGACAGTAGGGGCAGCAAGGCACGTATTGTATTGCTGCCATCGAGGATAATAAGATGGGGTTTTCATCATATTGCATGAGTTTATCCCTCTACATCATGTCATCTTGCTTAAGGCGTTACTCTGTTTTAACTTAATACTCTAGATGCATGCTGGATAGCGGTCGATGAGTGGAGTAATAGTAGTAGATGCAGACAGGAGTCGGTCTACTTGTCTCGGACGTGATGCCTATATACATGATCATACCTAGATATTCTCATAACTATGCTCAATTCTGTCAATTGCTCAATAGTAATTTGTTCACCCACCGTAGAATACTTATGCTCTTGAGAGAAGCCACTAGTGAAACCTATGGCCCCCGAGTCTATCTTTATCATATTAATCTCCTACTACTTAGTTATTTCCTTTGCTTTTTTACTTTGCCTTTATTTTACTTTGCATCTTTATCACAAAAATACCAAAAATATTATCTTATCATATCTATCAGATCTCACTCTCGTAAGTGGCCGTGTAGGGATTGACAACCCCTATTCGTGTTGGTTGCGAGGATTTATTTGTTTTGTGCAGGTACGAGGGACTCACGCGTAGCCTCCTACTAGATTGATACCTTGGTTCTCAGAAACTGAGGGAAATACTTACGCTACTTTGCTGCATCATCCCTTCCTCTTCGGGGAAAACCAACGCAGTGCTCAAGAGGTAGCAGTGGCTAGTACAACAACACCATTATGAACCGATCTCGCTCTGTGTGGGGAGCTAGTGTACGATTTTTGACACACGTGCCAGATCAATGTTGTGTATTCAAACATGCATGCACGCATCACCTCTATACATATGCATGTAGTGGTTGCCTTCGAACGATACACTCCCTCGCGTGGTGATCACCTTGACCAACAACAAGATATGTTACCATGGCGGATTCTTCATTTGGTTCGTGTTATCATAGTACAGGTCATGGTGAGATTCAGACCTAATTAAGTTTGAGCGCATATACTATTTACACATGCATGCATATATGAATCCCCGTCGTTGGCTTGAAGTGTGGTGCAACATACATATGCATCGTCAACCTAACCCTCACTCAGTGTGGGGATTTCTAGTTCGAAATCATGGTGCCACATCAAAGTTGTTCCATTGTTACTCAAAAACACACCTCTCCATACATATGTTTGGGCCACACGCATGCAGTGGTTGTCTTCGGGGACTAGCTACTTGCGTGATTATTGGCGAGCTAGCCCATCTCCGGGGTCGCATGGACGGCCATCACTTTGACCAACAACAATTGAGAGGTTGTACGACCAAGGTGGATTATTCTTGGTCCGTTTTACGATCCATCTTGGTGAGATATATGCCTCTCTGGCCCGCCGACTGAAAGTGTGTGTGTGTGGGGGGGGGTTGCTACATCACACTTTGCTAGGTGAACCTCGGTTGGGGGGCATGCATTCATAGCTTAATTAGGATTCCCTTTGTGGCGACACGAGGGGGGTGGGGGCTGCTAGCTACTTCGCACTTTGCTAGGTGAACCTCGGTTGGGGGGGGGCATGCTCATAGCTTAGGATTCCCTTCGTGCCGACACGAGGGGGGCTGCTAGCTACTCTGCACTTTGCTAGGTGAACCTCGGTTGGGGAGGCATGTGCATTCATAGCTTAGGATTCCCTTCATGCCAACACGAGGGAGGGGTGGCTACTAGCTACTTCGCACTTTGCTAGGGTGAACCTTAGTTGGGGGGGGGAGGGCATGCATTCATAGCTTAGGATTCCCTTCGTGCTGACACGAGGGAGGGGGTCTTCTAGCTACTTTGCACTTTGCTTGGTGAACCTCGGTTGGGGGGCATGTGCATTCAGCTTAGGATTCCCTTCATGCCGACACGAGGGAGGGGTGGCTGCTAGCTACTTCGCACTTTGCTAGGGTGAACCTCGGTTGGGGGGGGAGGGCATGCATTCATAGCTTAGCTAGGATTCCCTTCATGCCGACATGAGGGAGGGGGGCTGCTAGCTACTTCGCACTTTGCTAGGTGAACCTCGGTTGGGGGGGGCATGCATTCATAGCTTAGGAATCCCTTTGTGCCGACACGAGGGGGGGCTGCTAGCTCTACTTCACACTTTGCTAGGTGAACCTCGGTTGGGGGGCATGCATTCATAGCTTAGGATTCCATTTGTGCCGACACGAGGGAGGGGGGCTGCTAGCTACTTCGCACTTTGCTACAGTGAACCTCGGTTGGGGGGGGGCATGCATTCATAGCTTAGGATTGCCTTCACGCCGACACGAGGGAGGAGGGGGCTGCTAGCTACTTCGCACTTTGATAGGTGAACCTCGGTTGAGGGGAAGGGGGCATGCATTCATAGCTTAGGATTCCCTTCGTGCCAACACGAGGGGGTGGGGGCAAGCAATATCGTGCGCTTTGCAAGAGAGGTGCCACATAGAAGTTGCATTTGGTATTTGAAAATCAAACCACCCTTTTGATACATAAATTTGGTCCACATGCAAGTGTGTTCGTGTTCTGACCCTCTCCCGCGTCATTTTTCGCCAAATTTATGAACATTAGACAAGTCAGATGACACAACAGACACGGTTCACTCAAACTAACCGTGTGCCACGCCGGTGCATTTGTCACGCACACATCCGCACAGTACATTGGGCTCCACGAGGCTCCCCCTCTCAAAAATATCTGCCCGCCTCGAGGGTTTTTCTGTTTCATAGCACACGGTTGTTATCTCTGGACCGTGTGCGATGTTTCTTGTTCGCAATCCTGCCCGCATCCCTAGAAAATATCTGCCCGCCTTGAGGGTTTTTCTGTTTCATAACACGCGGTTGTTATCTCCATACCGTGTGCGATGCACTATCATCAAAATTTTCAATAGCCCGACATTTCACTCCCGCCTTTGACTCCCGCGTAGTAAAATTTTAAGTACCCACGTCATTTCGTCAAACACCCCACGCCCCCCCCACACACACCAAAACCTCCTCGGGCGTGCGTGCACACACACACACCCTCCCTCACTCGAAACCCTAGCAAAGTCCCCGCCGCCGCTGTCACCGCGGCCGCGGCTGCAAGGCCTCCATTGTCAACATCTGCCGGTTTCCCGTGCAGCTTACCCACCGATCTCCATACCCAGGCCGCCCTGAGTTTCTTAGATGACGCCTGCCAAATTCCCCATTTCCCATAGATCCCCATCCCCCACTCCAGAGCATCGCAGCCTAAGCCCGGCAATGCTTCCTGTGGAGCTCGAGGAGCGACTGGCCCAAAAGAGGTGTATAGCCGTCTCTTCGCCCGACGTCGCCGCGGAAGCTGACGACCATTACTGGCAGCAGACATTCAAGCAGCAGGCTAGAGTATGCGAGCATGTCTCGTCCGCCGGCTATGACATCGAGGTCATCGATAGCGACGCCTTGAGGCGGGCTGTGTCACAGGTTAAGTGGCCCACCCCCAAGCCCTTGGGTTCAACCGCCGTCGATCTCATCCATGGCCCCGCCGCTGATCTCCTCTGGCTCGCTGTCAACAATTTGCCATTGTACATCGCCATCGAGCCCCTTTTGTCATTTCTGAAGGACACATTCTGCGACGCTGGCTTGGGATCCATAGCTTCCAAGTCATACCTCATCAACGACGACCATGAGGAGGGCACCCTCTCCATCTCTTCCAAGGAAAAAGAGCCCATCTGCTCTTCCAAGGGGAAAGCGTCTGTCTGCGACATCAAGGAGGGCACCCTATAGTCATGCTCTTCCAAGGGGAAGGAGCCCATCCGCGACAACATGGAGCGCATCCAGGGTCCGTGCTCTTCCCACTGGAAAGATCCCATCCGTGACATGTGAGGAAACCCATGATTTGTTTTGCGATGCCTCTTCACAGGGGGAAACCCATGATTTGTTTTGTCGAGTCCCTTTTGTAGAGTAGTGAGAACATGTCCAGTTTTAATTGCTATATCTGGTTGTTTGCAGTATGCCATGTTTATTTCAGTTGTTCACAATGTGATGCTCTATATGTGCAATTATTTACTGTGCAGTACATTTCATCAATCTAGTTTTAAATATACCGATAGGAATGCATATATTTGCTTGCTGTTAAGCCTGCTATAGCTAGCATATGCCTCTTTTAAAGTTTTTTGATTGTTTGGTTGTTTGTAGTTAGCATATGTTCAGTTTCAAATGCTATCTTTGGTTGTTCGTAGTATGCCTTGTTTATTCCAGTTATTCACAACGTGATGTTCTATATGTGCAAGTATGAACTGTGCAGTTCAATTTCATCAGTACCAGTTTCAACAATACCACTATGAATGACTACATTTGGTTGCTGCATCTTGTAGTTAACATGCCTTTCCATTTTTTATTTAACCATAACTAGTGTACTTAGACCGACACAATACCAGTTTGAATGACCATGTTTGCTTGTTGTTAAATGTTTGGCCTGTTGCAGTTAGCACACCTTTCCACTTGTTTTGCTTTACTAGCGTGCTTAAACCTGCACACTGAAGCTATCTTTTGGAGATGATTTTGTCTTCCATGTGTAATTTTGGTTGATGTTTAGCCTGTTGTTCTTAACATGCTTCTTGATGTACCTACATAGGACAATTTTGGGAACGACTGCTATTTTCCATCGAGGTTAGTTTCATCCCATGGCTTATATCTGCTCACTATTCAGGATATCGGTAGCTGGTACCACTACAAAAAAATACACTTCCGTGATGATACGTGTTTGTCACAGTAGGTCGCGTTTTCTGTCATGCATGTACATCCATGACAAATTTATGACAGAATCAAGATAGTCATACCTGTGCTGTCGTAGAAGTGTTCCATGACATTACCAAAATTATCATCACGAAAGTGTCCACTTCCATGACGATAAATTGTGCGTCACAGAAGTGCTTTCGTCAAGGGTGACCGACACATGGCATCCACCGTAACGGAACGCCGTTAATCTATCGAGTCGGGTTTTGGATCCGATAACCCGTTAACAGCCCCGACCAATGGGGATTTTCCACGTGTAAAATCATCATTGGCTGGAGGAAACACGTGTCGGCTCATTGTTTGGACAGATGTCAACCACTCATTGGACGGAAGGCGCCTATGATACATCGACACGTTGCACGGCCCAACAGAGGCCCATTCCTATGAAAAGGCCGGCCCGTTTGACTTGGTCAAAAGCTGGCGGGCCGGCCCATGGAAAGCCTGTAATGGCCTGTTCGAATATAGCCCATTTACAACCCGCTAACCCAAGGACTGTTACGCCCTATCCGAATTAGGCCCAGTAGCGTCATCTGGGCCATCCAATATGATTCCAGCCCATTTTCACTTCTGGCCCATGTATGGCCCATGACGTCTTTCAGCCCATATGAGGACCTATGTAACTCTTGGCCTACTAACGGCCCGTGGTGAAACTGGCCCGTAATGAACAGTGTATCACTTTACACCCATTAACGGCCCGTGGTGAAACTGACCCGTAATGAATAGTGTATCACTTTATACCTATTAACGGCCCGTTATTCCGTTGGGCCGTTTCCAACCCATGTTATCTTTCGGCCTTCTCAGAGCCCATTTATTCTTGGGCTCATTTCCAGCATTCGTTTACTTACGGCCCGTTACTGTCATTTTCTGCTTGTGGGCCAAATTCATGCCGTGGTTACAGTCGGCCCGTTTGTGGTCCGTTAATACGTTGGGCCGATTTCATAGCGTCATCAAATACGGCCTATTAACGATGGCTTGTTATGGTCGGCCCATGAATGGACGATTCCAACTCTAGCCCGTTTACGGCCATAATGCGGTCTGTTTGGCCCATGTTTGGCCAATCGATTATACGGCCCATAGAAGGCCCATTGATAATACGGCCCGCAGAAGGCCCATTGTTTGTATGGCCCGTAGAAGGCCCATTGTTTCTACGGCCTGTAGAAGGCCCACTGTTTCTACGGCGAGTAGGAGGCCCAGTGTCACTACAGTAAATATTAGCCCATGGTTATTGTGGCCTAGTTTTAAAAAATAGGTTATTGCAGCCACTAGCTAACCGCGGAAAAAGAACTGCAATGACTACAAGCAAACAAATAAACAAGACAACAAGGAAATAAATAAGCAAGCAACTAATGCTAGGCTATCACGGCTATTACACATATTACATCCACTGGGCATCAAAGTTCGCCACCAGTGCAAATATAGGGAACAAATCAGCATATGATATACACTGGTTGTCAAAGTTGGCGACCAGCGCAAATAAACGTCGCAGCAAAACAAATCCAGAACTGAAACCACTTCAGAAGATCTCAAGAAACAATATCCTGGGTACCCATAATGCTGGCAAGATGCTTAGCAAGCTTATTAACTTTCTCTTGTTTGGCGCTTAAGTCCTCCAACGCTTGCTGTTGCACCAGAAAATATGCATCTGAATTCTGCAGGGACTTCCTCAATCCTTCAGCTTCCTGTCGCAGCACATCTGATCGATGTCTTTCAACTTGAAGTTGAGACTCAAGAAGATGAACTGATTCAGGCAGCAAGTTCGAAGAGCTTGTGCCAGCAGTACTGGCCAGTAACTCGAACACTACATCAAGACAGGACTTTTGGGTTCCCTCACTATCGTCAAGATAGTTTTTATCAGCTTTCTTGGAGACCAACAGGGATGTCTCACTATCTTGAACCTTATCTGCATTACTTCCTTTACCATTGGATAACGCGGTACTGTTCTCCAATATTTTGTCCGCATTCTAAAAGAGAAACAAGAAGACACATCACATGTTTACCATGTTGTATATGAAACTCATTTTGGTAAATGATTTCAGTAGTAAAGTGGACATGATAAAAGCATGAAACAAACATATATCTATGTACCATGGTCACTTTATGGTCTATATCATTCTAGTTTTTGTTGCCAAATCAAGATAGAGACACAGTTCAAATAATATTTGTTCAAGACAAAGCAGAATAGACAGAATATAAGTGTGGGTAACTATAGAGCAATAACGACACTTGTAATGTGCATGACATGAGAACATAACTGTTTATTCAATTAAAACTGAAATCAACATAGAGCAGGTTACAATAGCAAACCAGTTAAAGAAACAGGTTTAAAACATACCTGTTGCGCCATTGGAGTTTCAATTCCATCCTTCAAATTTGAAAATAGTTGGTATGAGTAAATACAGTCATGCAAGAGCAAAGGAGTATGAACCATAGCTACAGAACCTGACCTAAGAACAAATATTCTTCTCCTTTAAGTGTTGAGTTGGGATTCGGAGTGGTGGTCCTTGTGCTTTGGGCACTGCAGTTCCCTTACTAACTGCTCGTGTTTGGGTGCTCTATGGTGGAGACGGTGCTGTGTCAACTGAAACTGGGTTACTATCTGCCAGGGTTGGGGTTAGGAGGGGTGTAGCTGGTTCTCTGTCCAACTGGGTAGGGGTACAATCTGCGAGAGTCTGGGTTATGTGTGGTGGATCTGGTCCTTGGGCAAGTACAACCGTGGTTCTATCTACATCAACCGGTAGAACTATCTTTTCTGAAGACCGTGTTGTTACTCCCTTAGATACTGCCATCAAGCTCTCCAATTCAAATGGCTGATAAACAAGAAAATTTATTGAGAGTATAGACATTGTATGATAGACAGGTGCAATGGATAGTGGGGAATAAAAGAGGGCATGAAATAATTCATATTTATGTTGTCTAACCAAACAGGATAGCATGACACAATTTCACATATATGATGGCTAACTAAACAGGATAGCATGACACAATTTCACATTATGATGGCTAACTAAAAAAGATGGAAAGACATAGTTCAAAATATGAGATTATGTAAACAGGATGACATGACATAACTATATAATGTGTTTATTAAATAGGTTGGCATGCCATAATTCACATACATTCACAGATAGAATGCCATAATTCAAAATATGATGACTGTAAACACTAAACAGGATGAGATGATATAACTATATGATGTCTTTATTAAATGGGTTGCCATGCCATAATTTAGATAGATGATGTGTATGTACTATGTAAACATGATGGCATGATATAATTCAAATATATGATTTATATAGTAAGCAAGTAAGCAGATGGCAATCCATATATGATGTAAAAACTAAGCAATGCAAGACAACATGCATGACATGGGTAATATAACCCTGCCAAGTTTGAGTATAGACCTCAGGGGGAAAATAGGACTGGTCATCAGTCTCTAAATCCTCCTCTGAGGAGCTCTCTGTAACCAGCAAGATGTCTGCTTCAGCAGGTAGCATTGTCTGCTCTGAATACCTTGTTTTCACTCCAAATACTTCCATCACCGCTTCAAATGGCTGATGCACAGGAAGAGTAGCTGAATATACAAACATTGTTGACAAATGGAATACGTAATACAAAAAAATGATAGCATGATATAATTCACATACATGATGATTGGCTAAACAGCATGGCATTGCATAATTCACATATATAATGCCTTTGCAACAAGATAGCATTGTATAATTCACATATATAATGTCTTGCAACAAGATGGCAATGCATAATTCATATATATGGTAATTAGACACTAAACAGGTGGCATTCACACAAAGCATGTCTAAACTAATCAAATGACATAGCAATGCGAGACACCATATGCATGATATGAGCAACATAAGCCTGCCAAGTTAGAGCATACACCTCGGAGGGGGGGATAGGACTGGTCATCTGTCTCTGAATCCTCCTCTGAGGAGCTATCCGTAACGAGCGAGATATGCGCTTCGTTAGATAGCATAGTATTCTCTGAAGACCTTGTTTTCACTCCAGAATTTGCCATCACCGTGTCAAATGGCTGATGCACACGAAGAGCAGTTGAATGTAATAACATTGTTGACAAATGTAATATGTAACGAAAAAAAGGATGGCCTGATATAATTTACATATAAGATGACTGGCTAAGCAGGATGGCATTGCAAAATTCACATATATGATGCCTGGCTAAACAAGATGGCATTGCATAATTCACATAAATGATGAATAAACTAAACAGATGGCATTCACATAAAGGATGTCTAAACTAAGCAGATGGCATATTTGATGTATAAAGTAAGCAATGCAAGACACCATATGCATGATATAACCAACATCAGCATGCCAAGTTAGAGCGAAGACCTCAGGGGGTAAATAGGAGTTTTCTTCTCCTTCTGAATCCCCTCAGAACAGATATCTTCCTCTCGATTACAATCCGAAATGCGTGGGGGGGGGGCTGCCTTTGCGCCTACCATGGAGCGACGTCTGCATGAAATTTTATTGCCACACAAGGCTCGTCTCTTTTGCTCTACATGTTCAGTTCCATTGTTTACAATAACTATCATGCATAGGAATAAAACATAGTGAGATTATGTAAGGAGTGCATGCAGAAATCCAGAGTGATGGTAGCAACCTGTGGATAGACCCAAAACCAATAATAGCAGGTAGATAATGGCTTCAGTTAAAAATACAGATAATGTCTTCTTTACTGTTTGTTTCCCACCCAACATGAAACTCATAGTAGACACCGGAGATTAACCAGATAGTAGATAGATACTATTGATAGCGGCCCCGATATGTACCCAACAACCATTTAAAAACTCAAGTTTGACCATTAGTTTGGAGCTGACTCAGAGTCTAATCAGTGAACAGGACGATAAAGTAGCATGTAATATTAAGCGATGCATAACGTAAGCAGACACGAAAGAGTGCAACCTCTCTTGCGGACCCGTGTAGTCCTCGAGGTCATCTGCTTGGTTGATGATGGTAGTGCAGTTTTCATGGCTGCCAGCGGCGGGGAAGAAGATCTGAGGCGGTGAAAGACAGTCTGGAGGCCGGATCCCTGCTTTGCTGGACCCTTCTATCGTTGCAGCAGCTGAGCTGGGGTGGACGACGGCGCAGCAGGAGCAGGACAAACCATGCAATGTTTTCTTTGACAACTATCTATAAGAGAATTAATTCTGTAAGGGCTCATTTGAATTGGAGGATTCCAACAATGCAGGGATAGGAAATAGACAGGAATAGGATAGGAATGCACATGCAAAACAGAGAATTTAAAAACACAGGATTTCTGCCAATCTGGGTGTTTGATTCACAACAATTGGAAGATCACAGGATGCAAAGAAGCATGGTGAGATTAAGTCAAACCACAAGAAAATGTATGGTTATAATGCTATTATGCTACTATCTCTTAGTCTTGTGCTTCATGAATAGGAATTTGAAAAGGAGGACAAGTGAAAATTAAAATTCCTACGTTTTTTCTTTCAAGGAGACACTAAAGGAACAAATTCGTGTGCTCAGTGGATAGTATATATAACATGTAGAGTAAAAAAGAGATGCAACAAGTGTACAACCTCTTTGGCGAAGCCATGTCGATCTCAGCGTGATTGGGTTGGACGGTGAGGATGCTCCGGCTGACTTGGCTGTCGGAGGAGGGGAAGAAGATCTTAGGCGTCTGGAGATGGAGCCCGAGGTACTGCTCCGCTGTGATGGAGGGTTTCGTCGTTGGAGCAGCTTCGGTGAGTTGTACGACGCCGAGGCTGAAGCAGGACAAGAGAGACAACGAACAACGTTAACCTGAGTGGAATTCTAATAGCATCTCCAATACATGACGTAAAATACATAAACACAAAGTACTAGATGTAAAATACATCAGCCGCTCATCTCTGAACTTAACTATCGAAACTGAATTTAACTGTCAAAACTGAACTTAACTGTCGAAACTGAACTTAACTGTCGAAACTGAATTTTGCTGTCGAAACTGAACGCACTAGCAAGGTGAGGCTACACGTCAGTCGACTGACTTTTTCATCTCTAGCCAGTCGATTTTGCAGCCATTGGATACGAAATTAAGGGCCTGTGGTTCATCTTCAACCTCCACCCCCCTGAGCCGGCCAAACAACAGCCCCCCGCCGCCCACGGCCGGCGGTGCGCTGCCCTGCCGGCCGAAAACACTCCCCACCGCCGATCCACCGCCGCCCCGGCCATCCCTCTAGCCCCCCCTGTGCCGAGCTTTTTCTCCAACGATCCCCACGCCACCGCCCCCCTAACGCCCCGCTACCGCCGGCGACCACCGCCCCCATCCTGAACCCTAAGATAGATAGTGAGGTACCTCTCCGGCGAGCCCCCCTCCCCACTGCGGCTGGTTCTTCCCTCACCCCGGCGGCATCGGAGTGAAGTGTAGCTAAATCGGAGCAGCATCGCAAGCAAGAGCAAGAGCGAGAGCAGCAGCGCGAGCAAGAGCAATAGCAAGAGCAGACCAGGCAGGGGACCGAGAGCAAGAGCAGAGTAGCAGAACGAGCGAGAGCTAAAGCAGCAGCAGGTCCTACTGATGTGGACGTCGCCGCCGAGGGAGCGACGCCGTGGAGGAAGTGGCCGTCGATGCCGCCGTGGATGGAGCCGCATCGTGTCAGCTCGGGACCGAGCGCCGGCAGCACCGTGAGATCGAATCAAGAAGAAAATGTGGCGATTGGTGTACAATCTCTTTGGTGGCGCCGATTAGGCCGCAACTTCATCCGAGGAAACGGTGATGATGGTGCTCTTCCGGCGGTGTGGGAATGGAGGTGGCGCGAAAGATGAGGGGAACGTCGGGGCAGCTCCTTGGAGGTGGAGGACGGGGTGGCTGAACCGGCGGGACGATGAGATCGACAACGGATCCTCATCCAGTACGGTGGATGAGGGATGTCGAGGTGTTGCTATGGACGATGTCGTCAGGGAAGAGGCTCCGGCTGGGTGGCGGACGGAGCAGGGTGTGGGGTTTCGTCGCGGGTTTTCGCGGCCTCGGTGTACGAATGGGTGGGCGGATGGGATGGCAGCGGGGAACCATGGCTTAGAGACGCGCTTGTCTGAAATGTGGGGTAAGTTACGAAAGTATCCCCACCGATTTGAGGCGGTTCTTTCGGTTCAGGGGTACCACGGGCATTTCGCATGTCGGGATTTCACAGGAGGTGGGAGTTTTCATGCGCGTTGTAGTTTCGGAATAGCAAGGCGCGGGTTGAGATGGAGGGAGTTGTCGGAGCACAACAAGACAAAGATATATCTTAAATATTTCGGGCTAACAAGGCGCGGGCTGAAATTTCCGGACAAGCCTAACGTGTACTGTACCAAATCAATGCACCCTACAAATGTCATTCAAAACTTTGAATTCATGTTATGTTCAATTAAAATATTTCGCTACGTGTATAATGCATGCAACCTACTACTCAAATGAACATTTTAGTGCATTCCAAACGTATATACTACCGCTTCAATATGAACTAAATTTGAATTTGTTTCTCTATTTGAATAAGATCTACAGTAATGATTGTTGTGAAGTAAAAGCATTTGAATTCGTTTCTTTGTTTTAATAAGATCTACAATCATCATTATTGTCAAGTTAAACCATCATTTGTGTATTATCTTCATAGCACACCACATGATTAGTCTCGAGTTACATATGAACTATGTGTACTATATGAACTCGAACTAGATTTTTTGAATCCACTTT
This sequence comes from Triticum urartu, assembly GCF_056163025.1. Taxonomy (NCBI): domain Eukaryota; kingdom Viridiplantae; phylum Streptophyta; class Magnoliopsida; order Poales; family Poaceae; genus Triticum; species Triticum urartu. The sequence goes on from NC_141873.1 coordinate 85,850,699, forward strand.
ATTTTGATTTCAAATCACATTACATTTCTAGCTCTAGCTAGATCTTCATAATCTAAACCATGTCTCATATGTATAATGTGTTTATCACATTATGTATGGTGACCCGCCCCCTACGCCTACAAGTATTTAGATGTGAGTTGCAAACACCACACATTACCACAAATTCAAATAAAATGTGAGAATGTTCGATATATAGTATTTTTTAGATTGTTCGATATTTAGTTGTAAGCTGCAAACGCCACACATTATCACAAATTCAAATAAAATGTGAGATTTTTTTATGTATAGTATGGTTTAGATTGTTCGGCATTTAGCTGTGAGTTGCAAACACCATGCATTATCACATTATGGTATAACATGTGCACATCACGTGTATCACCGCTATATTCAGGCATGCAATGTTTAAAACACTATGATCTCCTATTCAAATATATGAATCCGCTTTCATATCAAATTATGATCTTTGTTAGTCTATTACACCCACACAATCCTCTAACCTTTGTAGCTACCACTAAGTTTCTCTTGTGCATGCACACGCCCTCCTCGCCCTCCCCCTCCCTCGGCATTCTATCCACCGGGCACATTCATTTTTTTCTTTAGGTCGTTCTCCCAGAGTCTCCACAACTCCTTTCCAACACACACCGATCGATAAACCTCTCCAGCGATGCCTGCCTACAACATACAAACACACCTTCAATCTCCTCCTTTATGTGTCCTTGCCTCGTGTCTCTCATACGGTCAGACACATGTGTAAACTCTCGCCCCTCTTTTCATCGCTCTCACAACCACACACTCCTCCCCCTATCTAGCTAGTAGTTGGGCCTCTCGCACCACCTCCTAGATCCATTCTCTCTGTCTATCCGTCTCGCTGGGCCTTATTTGCCTCTAACAAATGGATGTACACCGACCGATCTCTCGCTATACATATAGCTAGCTAGGTCCTTATAACTCATTTTTACCCACACGTCAATTGATCTACCTCATTAGTTGTGTCTCTCCCTTCCTCCGACAAACAACAATTGATCTACCGATCTAGTTAGGTTTGCTTACCAAACACATGGTTCCCCTTCATCATCCATGGATGCGTCCCGACAGATCTATCACGCACAGGCACACATAGAAACACATCCCCACTCTTATTGATAACATTGCAGTTCCACCCACAGTTTGTCTAGTAGGCCTCTCCCACCATCTTCGAGAAGCAACTCCATCACCCATCCAGCACTCTACCCCTCTCCCTCCCTCTCCCTCCCTCTCTCTCTCCTCTCTCTCTCTCTCCCATCATATTTCCCGTCCTTCAGTTATGTATGGATGTCGACCGATCTCCCTCAAGACATAGCTGGGTCTCTCCTTCTCAACGCATATACGAGTCGTTGTACCTCTATAGTTAGGCCTCTGCCTACCCCTCCCACCACCCCTCCCCCCCCACACACACCGATACATCTAGCGCTCTAGTCATGTCTCCCTGCCACACACAAACTTGACGTGTGCCCTCTAACGTTTCGGTAGGCTAGTCGCCCTATATCTTTGACTTGTACACACACATAATTTCGATGGCTCTCTTCATCGATCTCGCACCCACCCACTTGATCCTCTCTTCGACTCTATCAATAGCTATGACTCCTCCCTCTCTTCTCGTGGATTGCCCGACCCTCTATGTATGATATGGATAGGCCTCCATTTCACACACATTGCATGCAAAATTTTGTTTGAGATGTCATCGACACATATTCCCACAAATAATTCACGAAATCAACCCCCACCCCACCCCCACCCCAAAACAAAAAACACTCACGAACGCGGTTTGTATCTCTCATACACACCCACGTAGGTGGGGGACGTGCACGAAGAGAAGAGGTGCATGCACGGCGCACGTACTCCCGTCTCTTTCCCAACCACACCCGCGCGGGTACACGGTGGAGCTCATTTTTGTACGAAAAAGGCAGCCCATGTGGTAATTTGGCACGTGTACTGGTTGTCCACTTGGTGGAGGGAGGATCGTCTACCACGGGTGAACAAACAAATTGCGACTTGACGTGTTATGTTAAAAAAAGAGGCAAACCATGTGGGGCCTACCTTAGAGGCAAGGCTCTATACGCTGGAGTACTTTTGATGTGTCCCGTCAACTCGCAGAACAAGGAGAAGATTGCTTAGTACGCCATCTCCCCCACCCACGGGCGCGTTGGCTCAGAGGATGAGGTGAAGCTTGCTTACTACGCCTTACGCCCGCTCCCTCTATTGGAAATATGCCCTAGAGGCAATAATAAAATGGTTATTATTATATTTCCTTGTTCATGATAATTGTCTATTGTTCATGCTATAATTGTGTTATCCGGAAATTGTAATACATGTGTGAATACATAGACCACAACACGTCCCTAGTGAGCCTCTAGTTGACTATCGTTGATCAAAAAGATAGTCATGGTTTCCTGACTATGGACATTAGATGTCATTGATAACGGGATCACATCATTAGGAGAATGATGTGATGGACAAGACCCAATCTTAAGCATAGCTCAAAGATCGTGTAGTTCGTTTGCTAGAGCTTTTCTGAATGTCAAGTATCATTTCCTTAGACCATGAGATTGTGCAACTCCCGGATACCGTAGGAGTCCTTTGGGTGTGCCAAACGTCACAACGTAACTGGGTGACTATAGAGGTGCACTACGGGTATCTCCAAAAGTGTCTGTTGGGTTGGCACGAATCGAGACTGGGATTTGTCACTCCGTATACGGAGAGGTATCTCTTGGGCCCACTCGGTAATGCATCATCATAATGAGCTCAATGTGACCAAGTGGTTGATCACAGGATCATGCATTACAGTACGAGTAAAGTGACTTGCCGGTAACGAGATTGAACGAGGTATTGGGATACCGACGATCGAGTCTCAGGCAAGTAACGTACCGATTGACAAAGGGAATTGTATACGGGATTGGTTGAATCCTCGACATCGTGGTTCATCCGATGAGATCATTGAGGAGCATGTGGGAGCCAACATGGGTATCTAGATCCCGCTGTTGGTTATTGACCGGAGAGTCGTGTCGGTCATGTCTGCGTGTCTCCCTAACCCGTAGGGTCTACACACTTAAGGTTCGGTGACGCTAGGGTTGTTGAGATATTAGTATACGGTAACCCGAAAGTTGTTCGAAGTCCCGGATGAGATCCCGGACGTCACGAGGAGTTCCAGAATGGTCCGGAGGTGAAGATTTATATATAGGAAGTCAAGTTTCGGCCATCGGGAAAGTTTCGGGGTAATCGGTATTGTACCGGGACCACCGGAAGGGTCCCGGGGGTCCACCGGGTGGGGCCACCTATCCCGGAGGGCCCCATGGGCTGAAGTGGGAGGGGAACCAGCTCCTAGTGGACTGGTGCACCCCCCTTGAGCCTCCCCCTGCACCTAGGGTTGGAAACCCTAGGGGTGGGGGCGCCCCACTTGGCTTGGGGGGCAAGCCACCCCCTTGGCCGGTGCCCCCCTTGGAGATCCCATCTCCTAGGGCCGGCGCCCCCCTAGGGGTCCTATATATAGTGGGGAGCAGGAAGGGCAGCCGCACCCTAGCCCCTGGCGCCTCCCTCTCCCTCCCGTGACACCTCTCCCTCTCGCTGAGCTTGGCGAAGCCCTGCCGAGATCACCGTTGCTTCCACCACCACGCCGTCGTGCTGCTGGATCTCCATCAACCTCTCCTTCCCCCTTGCTAGATCAAGTTGGAGGAGACGTCTTCCCAACCATACGTGTGTTGAACGCGGAGGTGCCGTCCGTTCGGTGCTAGGTCTTCGGTGATTTGGATCACGACGAGTACGACTCCATCAACCCCGTTCTCTTGAACGCTTCCGTTCGTGATCTACAAGGGTATGTAGATGCACTCCCCTCTCCCTCATTGCTAGATGACTCCATAGATTTATCTTGGTGATGCGTAGAAAATTTTAAAATTCTGCTACGTTCTCCAATAGTGGTATCAGAGCCAGGTTTATGCGTAGTTTCTATGCACGAGTAGAACACAAAGCAGTTGTGGGCATCGATATTGTCAATTTACTTGCCGTTACTAGTCTTATCTTGATTCGGCGACATCGTGGGATGAAGCGGCCCAGACCGACCTTACATGTACACTTACGTGAGACTGGTTCCACCGACTGACATGCACTAGTTGCATTAGGTGGCTAGCGGGTGTCTGTCTCTCCCACTTTAGTCGGATCGGATTCGATGAAAAGGGTCCTTATGAAGGGTAAATAGAAATTTGCATATCACGTTGTGGTTTTGGCGTAGGTAAGAAACGTTCTTGCTAGAAACCTATAGCAGCCACGTAAAAACTTGCAACAACAATTAGAGGACGTCTAACTTGTTTTTGCAGCATGTGCCGTGTGATGTGATATGGCCGAAAGGATGTGATGAATGATATATGTGATGTATGAGATTGATCATGTTCTTGTAATAGGAATCACGACTTGCATGTCGATGATTATCACAACCGGCAAGAGCCATAGGAGTTGTCTTAATTTATTTATGACCTGCATGTCAACATAAATGTCATGTAATTACTTTACTTTATTGCTAAAGCGTTAGCCATAGTAGTAGAAGTAATAGATGACGAGACAACTTCAAGAAGACACGATGATGGAGATCATGATTATGGAGATCATGGTGTCATGCCGGTGACAACGATGATCATGGAGCCCTGAAGATGGAGATCAAAAGGAGCAAATGATATTGGCCATATCATGTCACTATTTGATTGCACGTGATGTTTATCATGTTTTGCATCTTATTTGCTTAGAACGACGGTAGCTTAAATAAGATGATCCTTCGTAATAATTTCAAGAAAGTGTTCCCCCTAACTATGCACCGTTGCGAAGGTTCGTTGTTTCGAAGCACCATGTGATGATCGGGTGTGATAGATTCTAACGTTCGAATAAAACGCGTGGAAGCCAGATTTACACACGCAATACACTTAGGTTGACTTGACGAGCCTAGCATGTACAGACATGGCCTCGGAACACGGAAGACCGAAAGGTCGAGCATGAGTCGTATAGAAGATACGATCAACATGAAGATGTTCACCGATGTTGACTAGTCCGTCTCACATGATGATCGGACACGGCCTAGTTGACTCGGATCATGTTTCACTTAGACGACTAGAGGGATGTCTATCTGAGTGGGAGTTCATTGAATAATTTGATTAGATGAACTTAATTATCATGAACTTAGTCTAAAATCTTTACAATATGTCTTGTAGATCAAATGGCCCACGTTGTCCTCAACTTCAACGCGTTCCTAGAGAAAACCAAGCTGAAAGATGATGGCAGCAACTATACGACTGGGTCCGGAACCTGAGGATCATCCTCATAGCTGCCAAGAAAGATTATGTCCTAGAAGCACCGCTAGGTGACGCACCCATCCCAGAGAACCAAGACGTTATGAATGCTTGGCAGTCATGTGCTGATGATTACTCCCTCGTTCAGTGCGGCATGCTTTACAGCTTAGAACCGGGGCTCCAAAAGCATTTTGAGCAACACGGAGCATATGAGATGTTCGAAGAGCTGAGAATGGTTTTCCAAGCTCATGCCCGGGTCGAGAGATATGAAGTCTCCGACAAGTTCTTCAGTTGTAAGATGGAGGAAAATAGTTCTGTCAGTGAGCACATACTCAAAATGTCTGGGTTGCATAACCGCTTGACTCAGCTAGGAGTTAATCTCCCGGATGACGCAATCATTGATTGAATCCTTCAGTCGCTTCCACCGAGCTACAAGAGCTTTGTGATGAACTTCAATATGCAGGGGATGGAAAAGACCATTCCTGAGGTATATTCAATGCTGAAATCAGCGGAGGTGGAAATCAAAAAGGAACATCAAGTGTTGATGGTGAATAAAACCACTAAGTTCAAGAAAGGCAAGGGTAAAAAGAACTTCAAGAAGGATGGCAAGGGAGTTGCCGCGCCCGGTAAGCAAGCTGCCGGGAAGAAGTCAAAGAATGGACCCAAGCCTGAGACTGAGTGTTTTTATTGCAAGGGAAGTGGTCACTAGAAGCGGAACTACCCCAAATACTTAGCGGACAAGAAGGACGGCAACACTAAAGGTATATGTGATATACATGTAATTGATGTGTACCTTACCAGTACTCGTAGTAGCTCCTGGGTATTTGATACCGGTGCGGTTGCTCACATTTGTAACTCAAAGAAGGAGCTGCGGAATAAGCGGAGACTGGCAAAGGACGAGGTGACGATGCGCGTCGGGAATGGTTCCAAGGTTGATGTGATCGCCGTCGGCATGCTGCCTCTGCATTTACCTACGAGATTAGTTTTAAACCTCAATAAATGTTATTTAGTGCCAGCTTTGAGCATGAACATTGTATCAGGATCTCGTTTAATTTGAGATGGCTACTCATTTAAATCCGAGAATAATGGTTGTTCTATTTATATGAGAGATATGTTTTATGGTCATGCCCCGCTGGTGAATGGTTTATTCTTAATGAATCTTGAGCGTAATGTTACACATATTCATAGTGTGAATACCAAAAGATGTAAGGTTGATAATGATAGTCCCACATACTTGTGGCACTGCCGCCTTGGTCACATAGGTGTCAAACGCATGAAGAAGCTCCATGCAGATGGACTTTTGGAGTCTCTTGATTACGAATCATTTGACACGTGCGAACCATGCCTCATGGGTAAAATGACCAAGACTCCGTTCTCAGGAACAATGGAGCGAGCAACCAACTTATTGGAAATCATACATACTGATGTGTGCGGTCCAATGAGTGTTGAGGCTCGCAGTGGCTATCGTTATGTTCTCACCCTCACTGATGACTTGAGTAGATATGGGTATGTCTACTTAAAGAAACACAAGTTAGAGACCTTTGAAAAGTTCAAGGAATTTCAGAGTGAGGTTGAGAATTAACGTGACAGGAAAATCAAGTTCTTGCGATCAGATCGTGGGGGAGAATACTTGAGTCACGAATTTGGCACGCACTTAAGGAAATGTGGAATAGTTTCACAACTCACGCCACCTGGAACACCTCAGCATAATGGTGTGTCCGAACGTCGTAATCGCACTCTATTGGATATGGTGCAATCTATGATGTCTCTTACTGTCATTTTGGGGCTATGCTTTAGAGACTGCCGCATTCACTTTAAATAGGGCTCCGTCGAAATCCGTTGATACGACACCGTATGAATTATGGTTTGGGAAGAAACCTAAGCTGTCGTTTCTAAAAGTTTGGGGATGCGATGCTTATGTCAAGAAACTTCAACCTGAAAAGCTCGAACCCAAATCGGAAAAATGCGTCTTCATAAGATACCCTAAAGAAACTATTGGGTATACCTTCTACCTCAGATCCGAAGGCAAGATCTTTGTTGCCAAGAATGGATCCTTTCTAGAGAAAGAGTTTCTCTCGAAAGAAGTAAGTGGGTGGAAACTAGAACTTGATGAAGTATTACCTCTTGAACCGGAAAGTGGCACAACTCAGGAAAATGTTCCTGAGGTGCCTGCACCGACTAGAGAGGAAGTTAATGATGATGATCATGAAACTTCAGATCAAGTTGCTACTGAACTTCGTAGGTCCACAAGGACACGTTCCGCACCAGAGTGGTACGGCAACCATGTCTTGGAAATCATGTTGTTAGACAATGGTGAACCTTCGAACTATGAAGAAGCGATGGCGGGCCCAGATTTCGACAAATGGCTGGAAGCCATGAAATCCGAGATAGGATCCATGTATGAAAATGAAGTATGGATTTTGACTGAATTTCCCGATGATCGGCGAGCCATAGAAAATAAATGGATCTTTAAGAAGCAGACAGACGCGGATGGTAATGTGACCATCTATAAAGCTCGGCTTGTCGCTAAGGGTTATCGACAAGTTCAAAGGGTTGACTACGATGAAACTTTCTCACCCGTAGCGAAGCTGAAGTCCATCCGAATCATGTTAGCAATTGCCGCATTCTATGATTATGAGATATGGCAAATGGACGTCAAAACGACATTCCTTAATGGTTTCCTTAAGGAAGAATTGTATATGATGCAGCCGGAAGGTTTTGTCGATCCTAAGAATGCTGACAAGGTGTGCAAGCTCCAACGCTCGATCTATGGGCTGGTGCAAGCATCTCGGAGTTGGAACATTCATTTTGATGAGATGATCAAAGCATTTGGGTTTACGCAGACTTATGGAGAAGCCTGCATTTACAAGAAAGTGAGTGGGAGCTCTGTAGCATTTCTCATATTGTATGTGGATGACATACTATTGATGGGAAATGATATACAATTCTTGGAAAGCATAAAGGCCTACTTGAACAAGTGTTTTTCAATGAAGGATCTTGGAGAAGCTGCTTACATATTAGGCATCAAGATCTATAGAGATAGATCGAGACGCCTCATTGCTCTTTCATATAGTACGTACCTTGACAAGATATTGAAGAAGTTCAATATGGATCAGTCAAAGAAGGGGTTCTTGCCTGTGTTGCAAGGTACAAGATTGAGCACGGCTCAATGCCCGACCACGGCAGAAGATAGAGAAAAGATGAGTGTTGTCCCCTATGCCTCGGCCATAGGGTCTATCATGTATGCTATGCTATGTACCAGACCTAATGTAAACCTTGCCGTAAGTTTGGTAGGAAGGTACCAAAGTAATCCCGGCATGGAACACTGGACAGCGGTCAAGAATATCCTGAAGTGCCTGAAGAGGACTAAGGATATGTTTCTCGTTTATGGAGGTGACGAAGAGCTCGTCGTAAAGGGTTATGTCGATGCTAGCTTTGACACAGATCTGGATGACTCTAAGTCACAAACCGGATACGTGTATATTTTGAATGGTGGGGCAGTAAGCTGGTGCAGTTGCAAGCAAAGCGTTGTGGAGGGATCTACATGTGAAGCGGAGTACATGGCAGCCTCGGAGGCAGCACAAGAAGCAATCTGGGTGAAGGAGTTCATTACCGACCTAGGAGTCATTCCCAATGCGTCGGGCCCGATGATTCTCTTCTGTGACAACACTAGAGCTATTGCCCTTGCCAAGGAGCCCAGGTTTCACAGGAAGACCAGGCATATCAAGCGTCGCTTCAATTCCATTCATGAAAGTGTTCAAAATGGAGACATAGATATTTGTAAAGTACATACGGACCTGAATGTAGCAGATCCGTTGACTAAACCTCTCCCTAGAGCAAAACATGATCAACACCAGAACTCTATGGGTGTTCGATTCATCACAATGTAACTAGATTATTGAGTCTAGTGCAAGTGGGAGACTGTTGGAAATATGCCCTAGAGGCAATAATAAAATGGTTATTATTATATTTCCTTGTTCATGATAATTGTCTATTGTTCATGCTATAATTGTGTTATCCGGAAATCGTAATACATGTGTGAATACATAGACCACAACACGTCCCTACTGAGCCTCTAGTTGACTAGCTCGTTGATCAAAAAGATAGTCATGGTTTCCTGACTATGGACATTAGATGTCATTGATAACGGGATCACATCATTAGGAGAATGATGTGATTGACAAGACCCAATCTTAAGCATAGCTCAAAGATCGTGTAGTTAGTTTGCTAGAGCTTTTCCGAATGTCAAGTATCATTTCCTTAGACCATGAGATTGTGCAACTCTCAGATACCGTAGGAGTCCTTTGGGTGTGCCAAACGTCACAACCTGGGTGACTATAAAGGTGCACTACAGGTATCTCCAAAAGTGTCTGTTGGGTTGGCACGAATCGAGACTGGGATTTGTCACTCCGTATGATGGAGAGGTATCTCTTGGGCCCACTCGGTAATGCATCATCATAATGAGCTCAATGTGACCAAGTGGTTGATCACGGGATCATGCATTACGGTACGAGTAAAGTGACTTGCCGGTAATGAGATTGAACGAGGTATTGGGATACCGATGATCGAGTCTCGGGCAAGTAACGTACCGATTGACAAAGGGAATTGTATACGAGATTGATTGAATCCTCGACATCATGGTTCATCCAATGAGATCATCGAGGAGCATGTGGGAGCCAACATGGGTATCTAGATCCCGCTGTTGGTTATTGACCGGAGAGTCGTGTCGGTCATGTCTGCGTGTCTCCCAAACCCGTAGGGTCTACACACTTAAGGTTCAGTGACGCTAGGGTTGTTGAGATATTAGTATACAGTAACCCGAAAGTTGTTCCGAGTCCCAGATGAGATCCCGGACGTCACGAGGAGTTCCGGAATGGTCCGGAGGTGAAGATTTATATATAGGAAGTCAAGTTTCGGCAATCGGGAAAGTTTCGGGGTAATCGATATTGTACCGGGACCACCGGAAGGGTCCCGGGGGTCCACCGGGTGGGGCCACCTATCCCGGAGGGCCCCATGGGCTGAAGTGGGAGGGGAACCAGCCCCTAGTGGGCTGGTGCGCCCCCTTGGGCCTCCCCCTGCGCATAGGGTTGGAAACCCTAGGGGTGGGGCGCGCCCCACTTGGTTTGGGGGGCAAGCCACCCCCTTGGCCGCCGCCCCCCTTGGAGATCCCATCTCCTAGGGCCGGCGCCCCCCTAGGGGTCCTATATATAGTGGGGGGAGGGAGGGCAGCCACACCCTAGCCCTTGGCACCTCCCTCTCCCTCCCGTGACACCTCTCCCTCTCGCTGAGCTTGGCGAAGCCCTGCCGAGATCACCGTTGCTTCCACCACCACACCGTCGTGCTGCTGGATCTCCATCAACCTCTCCTTCCCCCTTCCTGTATCAAGTTGGAGGAGACGTCTTCCCAACCGTACGTGTGTTGAATGTGGAGGTGCCGTCCTTTTGGCGCTAGGTCATCGGTGATTTGGATCACGACGAGTACGACTCCATCAACCCCGTTCTCTTGAATGCTTCCGCTCGCGATCTACACGGGTATGTAGATGCACTCCCCTCTCCCTCGTTGCTAGATGACTCCATAGATTGATCTTGGTGATGCATAGAAAATTTTAAATTCTGCTACGTTCTCCAACACCCTCGCCCATGCGCGCGGTGGCTTGTAGTACGAGGAGAAAAATTTACTACTCCCTTCGTTTACTCCTCGTCCCTACTACCTTGGTTATAGAGATTATATCATATTGTTTGGAATATATATGTCCTTTAGTAGATTTCAATATGAACTACTAGTACATACTCCAAACACTGATGTATATAGATGTATTTTAGAGTGTAGATTCACTCATTTTGTTCCGTATGTAGCACTCTCCCTCGCCCCTCGACCCTCGCCCACGTGCTGGACGTGCATCAATTCATTCGGTCTCATATAGCCAGAACGATATATACTACACTACCATTATTGCTCGACTTCCCGAAGAGGCGAAGAGCCAATCACAAGGTTAATATTTTGGAGATGCCAAGCGCAAGGTTATAGGAGAACGAGTAGTAGGTGCCGCGTCATTTATAAATAAAGTATTTTTTTCTTCAGTGGCACATACGCAATATGATAGGTTCATATGGAGAGAAAAGGAAACCGCTCCACTATACATAGTCAGGATGGGCCAGCCTACACGGTTGCTTGCTGGGGTTGCTCTCTTCACACTCTCTCGCACAAAACGACTGTGGCCACATCTCTAACATCTCGGCGGATCACGTCCGCTTGGGGAAGGGGTGGATGCTTAGTGTAGATGCGGTGGCCGTCGCCGACGGCGAAAACCCACTGTCGGCACGTCCCGATCAGGGGTCCCTGCCGTTCTCTCTCACAAAGCCGGTGAGGTTGCCTTCGTCCCTTGCTCACTGCCGCGACGTGGGCAGTTGCCGCCTCCCGCCGCCCTCCACAAGGTTGAGCTACGTCCCTCAGGTACTACTCCCTTTACAGTCGGCTTACACCACTGCTCCAGCTGCCCACATCACTCCCTGTGGATATTTCTCTACTTCTTTGCATAGACCAATGAGCCGAAAAATCACATAAACCCAACAGTAAGTTGGACGGACGAAGCAACCGTCACTCTTGCGCCAGTGAGAGGTCGCGTCCGCTCTGCCCGGGCATGAATGCGGCACCGATTCTTTGGATCGGCGCTGACCGTTTCGGGCGGGAAACGCGCGCGGGCGATGGAGGGGCTTTGGGTGGGCCAGGCTGGTCAGGAGCGGGCGTGGCAGCTGTCTGCATGTCCCTACCGGACATGCCCGGAAATGAGAGGATGCACCGACTCTCGTGGCTAAAATCGTACACTACACAACATCTCTCTGTAGGAGTAGGTCGATCTGTTGCTCTCTCTAACACACACATGGTGTTAAACACACACACACACGCACCTTGGTCCCGTTGCACCTTCTAACGTGACTTATTACACCTAGACAGAGGGAGTAGTAAGTATACGAGATACGGTGGCACACTGACTTAAGTCGAATACAAGTGCCCAAAATTTGTGTGCATGTTATAATATGGATTCACTTAAAATAGTACGTGAGTGAACAGAGGGATCAATTGGACAGTGTTCCCGAGCAGTAGCGAGATGTGTGAGGTAAGATACACTGCTGGCGCTTTTAATTTTTCTTATTAATTTGTTTGTTTCACCCTCTGACTGGTGGGACCCAATGTACTACGTGGAGAGAGGTAAGGTGACTAATGCTGCATTATTTCTGCACCACTGTGGATAGTCTTACCACCAAAGACACATGACACGATTATGGTTGAAATCCCAATGACCCCCCCACACAAAAAAACACGGCATGCTTGTCACACGAATGCAGGAATGTATAAAAGGTTATTTCCCTCTCGTTGAACATAACGGGAGGGTTGTGTAGCTGGTTAGCCTGTTCGCTCATCAAACTTGAGGTCTCGGGTTCGATAACTACACTTGAGCATAATTTGTGCCAGGAGGATTCTTTGACTGGTCAAAATGTTTTATAGGGTTTGCACGCTTCACACACGCTCTCCAGTATATATATATATATATATATATATATATATATACAAGCTGGAGCCTCAACGCTTGTAGTTGCCCTCTTCACACTCTCTCGCCCTCTCCCGCTGGAGCCTCAACGCTTGTAGTTGCTCTCTTCACACTCTCTCACCCTCTCCAGATCTAAACAAGACTTCGTTGGCCTCTCTCTCCCCTTACTGCTGCTCAAAGAGCCGGCAGGATCTGTCCGCCGGGAAGGGAAGGAGGCTTAATGCTGTCGCCGTCGGCGAGGGACTACCGGCGCAGCTGTTCACTTTCCACCCAACGGCGGCACGGGAGGGCCTCCGACCCCTTCTTCTTCGCCGCCGTCCCGTCGCCCACCGAACCACGCCCCAAGATTGCTCTAGCTGCATGTATACCATGAATCTAGGACGTGGTTCAAAGAGGAAAGGAGTGGGGGAAAGTAGTGGGAAAGGTTGTATATAGCACGAATCTAGGACGTGGTTCAAAGGGGAAATGAAGGGGAAAAGTTGTATAGCATTAATCTAGGACGTGGTTCAAAGAGGAACGGAATGGGGGAAACTAGTGGGGAAAGTTGTATCGCATAAATCTAGGACGTGGTTCAAAGAGGAAAGGAAGGGCCGAAAGTACTAGTTCAAAAAGGAAAGGAAGGGACAAGGCTGTAGAGTTTGAGCAGGACTAGATTTGCTGCGCTCACATAGGGAAATGCGTCTAAAGATAACAAAACTAGGACCAACACAAATATGATCCTTGGTTGTTTGTTCTTTGTTGCAACAGACTGTGCATGACCACAGTACATCGGTAGATGCACATGGTGCTAGTGCGTCCACTGTCCCGTGCAACTCATTAGCGGTTGTTAATATAAGGCCCTGTTTGGTTAAAAACTCCCTAGTCCCTACCTGCTGGGTTCCAGGGACTAAACATGGACTAGAGGTTATTAAATGACATGCTAAAAGACCATGTTACCCCTAGTAATGAACTAATAGAGACAAGGTGCGATGCATGGCAGGGGCAACTGTTGGAAAAAGTCCCAAAAAGACTCCCTCGGGGTCTTCTTTCTTTAGTCCCAAATGCCCACTTTTAGTCCCTAAAAGTCCCTCCTCTTTGGTTTAGATGGGACTGACACCGAGTTTTTTAGTCCCTACACCAAAATGTCCCTGTAAACAAACACCCTCTAATAATGCCGCTGGAAAATTGATGCAATGCCACAGTTAAAAGCAAATTACATGTTTAACGAATTTTATTGTTAATATAATCTCTATGTTAATATTAATCAATGCCACCGTTTGAGAAATGCTACTGTCTTGCTTTCTTTCCCATTTAGATAAGGCAGATGCTTCTTTTTATTGGCTTCTGTGTCATCCACCATTATTGACCACTAATTGTTTCCTTTGCACCTCTATGTAAACAAGGTTATCTGCTTCACCTTGTGCCACTGTGACCTTTTGTTGCACTGCACAAAACACTTCTGTTTTAAGAGTGTTTTGTGCAGTTCAACCAAAATGTCACACCGACAACGTTGCTTGATTGCTTGATCTTAGTGGAACTGCACAAGAGGAGATCTTACTTCCTATCCGTTAAGGCGAATTTGGTTCAGATCTTCTTTTTGTGAGTTGTTTGAATTCCGCATCATGAGAGGTCAGTACTAGCCTTCTTTCACATGATTCTGCAGTGTGCATTCATATGTTGTGCTACTTGTACGATAATGTTGCTTGATTTTAGTGAACTGCACAAATGGAGACAAGACTTCCAATCTGTATGTGCACCGTAATATCCCATTGAGGTAAGATAAGGATATTTCACAATTGCTGGCCTGTATTTTGCCACTTTCATCAGAAAATTAAGTTTAGTACTATACTTGTGCTCCCTAATTGACATGCCAAATCTTACATTGAAGGTGAAGCTTGTTTGTTATTGAACCAAGTGATGAAGGGGAAGAACAAGGGGAAGAAAAACAAAAATCAACTCCCAGTGCTGTAATAAAGCACTGGAACTATGATGACACAAGTAATGATATAGTTTTGCATCTTAATTTATTGCTATGGCTGGAACGAGCAATTGTTTTGCCACTGATTTGATGCCACTCTTAATGTAATATGTAGTTATCTCTACTTGTGCAAACATGGATCTTCTTTGAAGATACCATATATTTTAGTGCAACTGCACAAGAAGATGTTGGAACCATTAAACTAATCGAGGAGTATATAGTAAGCATGGCCACCACCGTAGATAGCAACAGATGGTTTCGGAGAATTGCTTCATCTGTATGCTCTACACAATAAGCCTGCTAACAAAGGTTGGTACTCGCCCACTGATTTCATCCATATGATTGAGCTTTGTCATCTCTATTGGTGTTGTGCTACTGTTTAGATACTGTCATGAAAAAGTGGTATTGTCCTTGAGAAGTGCTTCATCTGTGCTGTTTTAAATATTTCCTTTCCTTTTTTTCGAGCAAACAGTGATGCTAGCATTTAGTAGTCCTCTTGTCTTTGCACAACAGGATCATCTTCCTCTGAAGAAGAATATGGAGTACGTGAAGTGACTAGTTCCGATTATGCCAGGATGAATAAGCCATGTCTATCTTATCATCAGAAGGAGCAGTTGAAGGATGGTTACATTACTCCCCACAAGACCAAACTAACTTTAGCTCAGAAGGACTGACAAAATCTCCATTTTTTTGCTGTGATGCGCGAGTACAATGTTGTTCTAGGATTCTTTCTGGTGAGTTCCATTTTTCTAAAAGTGTGCTCTACATGGACCATGTATGTGCCTGTTGAAACTGTCAATTCATAGTACAATTTGCTCTATACTAATCATTTTTTTTGTATTTGTGCAAACATGGGTGCTCAGCTTGATTTCAATGGGAACTGCACAAAATGTTCATGAATACATCGAATCATTCATTTCCACCACAAGAAAGGAGGTGCCGATAAGTTCAAGGCCTTGCAATATATAAGGGCGAAATCATACAAGCTACGTGCGAATTTGGTTGATTTTGGTGGAGCTGCACAAAAAGAACAGCTGGTTTATTTAGCACGAGGTGCCATGTCAATGTCCGAACTGATGGCAAACCCTGCCCATTCCACAATCGTAGGCATTTGATATTTTGGAATGGGACAACCTTGTCAAATTTTGCTCATTGATTTTAGCAAGACATGCGTTTGATATTTTCGAATGGGACGCCCTTTGCTGTCAGCAGGTCGATCAATTTTTTCTTTATTCTTTAGTTGTGAAGTAAATATTGCCTCTGACATGTGAGTCCCTGAGATGCATAATCATCGATTGTTTTGAATGTTCTCTATGAATTGCCAGGCCTGTGTGTTTGATTGCAATGTACAGAAACGCTAAAAAGCTGCTCAAACTCTTTGTACTCCTTCTGTTCCTTTTTACTTCACACGTTGTGAAAGTGCATACTTTTTTGTATAATATTGTTCAAAGTAGAGATACTTTGACTGCAGACAAAACTTGTATGCAGACTAGAAAGGACCGGAGGGAGTACATGTGAAACTGCTGCAAACGAGGTGATCACCCTGTGAATAATGCTAGTACGTATTGTTTTGCATGTTCATCCAATGCCAGTGATACAGGAATTCAAACTAATCGAAATAAATTCATTCATACACGGTCGGATTTCATATAAACATGCCAGATTTCATTACATTTCATACATTCTTCAACTAAAAAGGGGTGCGCTGGAGGTATAATTAATTAACCGAAGCTACCCACCTGTGTCCCGCTGAGCCGAACAGAAGCTTCAGTGACTTAACTGCAGGTGCAGTTGCGTAACTAACATGTGGCCTGTTGGGCCCACGTGTCAGTCAGCCAACTGCACCAGCAGTTAAGTAGAAGCAGCGTTATTCTCCAGCAGAACTCCCCGACTCCACGTCGCCGCCAAGAAGCTAACCGGCCGTCAATGGTCAACCCGCCTAGCTTGGCTTCAACAGGAGGGTAGCAGCGGTGGCCTTACTTGGACCCGAGCGGCGGCGACCTACCGTGTTCTACTCTTCCTCGTTTTCTGTGTGGCGCGGCCTCGTTGGCAGCAGGGCGGGGCCTCAGCAAAGCCGGCGATGTCCTCTGTCTCGTTGCCGGCGGGCGGCGCCTCAGCGGAGCGGTGGAAATCCTCCCCCGCGTTGCCGGCAGGGTGGGGCCTCGGCTGAGCCGGCGGTGTCCTCTGCCTCGTTGTTGGCGGGCCGGGGCCTCAGCGGAGCCGGCGGTGTCCTCTGCCTCGTTGTTGGCGCCGCGGGGCCTCGGCGGAGCAGGGCCTTGTCGACGCCAGTGGAGCGAGGACTCGTCGGAGCCGGCATTGTCCTCTGCCTCATCCTCGGTCTCGCCAGCGCCTCACCCGCTTCATCGCCCTCTTTGCTAGCCTCTTTGTAGGCGGCCGCAGCCTCCGCCACCTGCATGCGGTACTGCCAGCGCTCGAGGCGGCCCTTGCGGGCAGAGCGATACGAGTCGAGCAGCGCCTCCTGCTCCACCCGCTCCGCGGTGATCTGCTCCTCCGCTTGCAGGTGCTCCTGGAGGAGATGGTGGTTGTAGGCGGCGTCGGCCTGCGCCTCCCGGAACTGCTCCTGACGCATCTGCCTCACACTGTCCATATATTGGGCACGGGCCTCGCCGATGGTCATGGTGCAATGAACCGGCAAGGATGGCGCGGAGGAGGGGGTTGGCACCAGATCGTCGACTACCATGTTCTCCATTGGGACGTCGTCGTCCTCCGGCTGCCTGCCGGCCAGCTGGTCGGTAGCAATGGCTGCCATCTCCCTGTGGTTTGTCGTCCACCCGTCCCGAAGAGCGCTGGAGTGCGAGGAAGCCATGGTGGGCAGTAGTGGTGTGGACAGGAGAAAGGGAATGGATGCGGATGACTGCGGCTATGGCCGGCGCAGCAGTTTATATAGCAATGGTGGGCAGGCGGAGGGACGGACGTGTGGCGCCGGAGTAGCCGCCTCGGCAACCGTGTATCATTAATGTGGGCGGCAGATGGACGGACGGACGACACTTGTGTCGTTTGAAGGCGGAGCAATCGCCTACACCGGGAAGCGGGGCGGGTGGCGTTGACTGTTTCGGGCGGAAAGCGCGCGCGGGCGAGGAGATGACTTTACTTGGAGAGGATGACAATGGGGACCCACCAGGTCCATAGCCTCACGTACGCAAGTGCCTCCTTATTATATATATATATATATGTATAAAACTATACTCCCTCCGTCTAGGTGAATAAGTCGTATTAGAAGGTGCATCACGACCTAGGTGCAAGCAGATTGGTGGAAAAGAAGAATATTTCTCTCTTCTAAACACAACATTTAATCACAGCAGTTAAGAGGATGCCTTATTAGCTACCCATGCAGGCCATCGTAACTCATAGCATGCAAAGCGCTTTTATTTCTGCCCTAATAACCGCATGGACGTGCTGCATGCATTGGTCCTTGCCCGAGCAAAAAAAGGGAGGAAAGGGGTTTCCACGGGAGACAACGAGGCAGAGGTGGAAGCGCTCGCTGGAGTAATTTATTTTGCTTCCCCCTGGTTTCCTGACATCGCGGTCCCACACCATTGTCAACCTATGTAGTAGTCAATAAACGAGAGAATTGCACAAGAAGCGGCCGACAGCTGGGACCAAGCAGCTCGAGCAGTATTTGTGTTTTTGAGGTATGAGCACTGCAGAGTTTTCCGATGTTTAGCCCAAATATTAATTTTTCTCCTCTGAACAACAACGAAAACATCGCCGCAGGTATTAACTGGGCGGGCTGTGGCTCGTCTAGCCCAGGCCAGATATCCAGCCCAGATATTATTTTTTTTTCAAGCTGAAAATGGCTAGCCCAGCTATACTTTTTTTAGGAATACCCAGGCAAGGTCAAGTTGTTATTCTCCGCCCCGCTGGGCTGCAAATCTTTCCTAGGAGGGATGCATTAGGCTTAACAAGAAAATGAGTTTTAAGAAATAATAAATGGGATGTAATTATAAAAACTGGGCAGTAACTATAAAAAATGCACCAAACACGTGATTACTTTATAAAATATTATTTTTGGATATTGAAAATTTTAATTTCATTAATTGTTGCGAGTGCAATGTTTCGTTGGATTTTTACGTAATATAAATTTATATAGAAATTGTATTTAATCTGACTAGAAATTTTGGGATAAAAATATTTCGGATCCCATCAAAATGTGGGAAATTTTATTGAATTCTGTTTTGAACGGTTGGTTGAAATGGGCTGTACTTTTAACAAACTGTAAATGGGATGTAGTAAATTCCATTAGAATTCTAAAATGGGCTACACATTCTTACAAATCTCAAATGGGCTATAAGTTCTCTGCCACACGCTTCTGGCCTTACTAAGTTGACGCGTCCCCTAAAAAAACAGAGTTGACGCGTATGCAAGGCTTTGTCAACTTATAGTCAACACACGGTTCTAGTAGCAGTGGCCGTTGGATGTCCATCCAACGGATGCCGTGCTTCTTCTTCAATCTCGGATATTCTAGCTTCACCCGCCCAAAAAATGATTCCTCCCCCTAACATCTGGGGCGCACTGTTTCGGAAGTTGACCTGTGGGCCTACTAAGTTGATGTACCAAGGGCTTTGTCAACTTAGTCAATATAAACGATTCTAGCTGTAGTGACCGTACGATGTCCATCCATCGGCCATAGTGATTCTTCAACCTCTGGTCTTCTTGCTCCAGCCGCTCAAAGCAGCGCCGGTCGTGCCGCCTGCTCCTGCCTCCCATGGCCGGCTGTGCTGCCGCGGAGGCCTCACCGCCCCCTACTATTCCCACCGCTGGTCAGGCCCTGCGGCGACGGCAGCCTCACACCGCAGCCGAACGAGTGAACCCTCATACTCCTCTCCGTGTGGGCATCCACTGTCGCATCTTCACCGGCTCCGCGTCGTCCCCTTCCTAGGCATCGCCGTCATCCACCGCCCTGGTGCTCTCGGCGCGGCGTGGTCAACGTGGTCAAGGAACGACTTCCATCGGACGTGGACTGTATGTGGAGAGGCTGACAGCTGGGTCCACGGCGGCAGCAAGGAAGTGCCTCCTTATTACTTGGAAAATAATGATTCCTCCACCTGACAGCAGGGACCCACCGGACGGGCCACCAGTATTTTGCGAAAAAAATCGTTTCCCCCTGACTACTGGGATCCACCGGATGTGCCACCGTATTTCACGAAAAAACGTCCCCCCCCGCTGTCAGCTCGGACCCACCGGAAGTGCCTCCTTATTACGCACAAAAAAATGAATACTCCCCCGGCTAGCTGGGACCCACCTTGCTGGGAGGCTGACTTGTGGGCCTACTAAGTTGACGGGGATGAAGGGCTTTGTCAACTTAGTCAATATGAATGATTCTAGCTCCAGTGACCATACGATGTCCATCCAACGGCCGTAGTGCTTCTTCAACCTCTGGTCTTCTTGCTCCAGCCACCCAAAGCAGCGCCGGTCGTGCCGCATGCTCCTACCTCCCATGGTCGGCTGTGCTGCCGCAGAGGCCTCACCGCCCCTACTATTCCCACTACTGGCCAGGCCCTGCGGCGATGGCGGCCTCACACCGCAGCCGAAGCAGTGAACCCTCGTAGTCCTCTCCGCGCGGGCTTCCGCTGCCGCGTCGTCCCCTTCCTAGGCCTCGCCGCCGTCCACCGTCGTGGTGCTCTCCGTGCAGCGTGGTCAACGTGGTCAAGGAACGACATCCATCGGAAGAGTACTGTACGTGGAGAGGCTGACAGCTGGGTCCACGGCCACAGCCCTGTTTTTTTGTGATTTGCCAAGTAAGTCACTTTGTCAGGCCTGTTGGGCTGCAAATCTTTCAAGACGAGGAGAGCTTTCATTCGGCTGGCCGAGAAAATGGCCCATCAGTAATGAGAAATGGGTTGTACATTTTTAAAACACATCAAACCGACAATTAGTTTCAAATATCTTTTTTTTTCATTTCAAGATTTTAAATTACATTAATTTTTACGCGTGGAGAATTTGTTGGATTTTATATTGATATACATTTATTTTTAAAATCAGTTTGAATGTGAGTTGAAATTTCAGGATTAAAAACAGTTCGGACCGCACTGAAATATGCAAAATTTCGTATAATTTTTTAACCGTTGCCACAATATGGGCTGTAATGCTAACAAAAAGAATATGGGCTCCAAAAAACCTTAAGAATTAGCAAATGGGCTATAAATTATTAGAAATAATGGAGATGGGCTGTATGCTGTTTTCCACAGATTTGAGGCTTTCCTAAAAAAAGGTTGACGCACAAGCACTGAGTGTTGGATGTCCATCCAACGGCCGTCGTGCTTCTTCAATCTCTGCTCTTCCTGCTCCAGCCGCTCAAACAAGCACCGGCGGGACTGCCTGCTCCATCCTCCTCGCGACCGGCTGTGCTACCGCGCAGGCCTCACCGCCCGACCATACTCCCATCGTTGGCCTAGCCATCCCTCTACTCACCACACCTGCTGTTATTCTCCGGCGACGGCAGACGAACCAGTAAACCCTTGTACAGTCGTACTCCCCTCCGCGTGGGAAACAACTGCCGAGTCTTCCCTGCCTCCGTGTCGTCCCCTTCCTAGGCCTCGCCGTCGTCCACCGCCCTGGTGCTCTCAGCACGGTGTGGTCAACGTGGTCAAGGAACGACTTCCATCGGACGTGGACTGTACGTGGAGAGGCTGACAGCTGGGTCCATGGCCGCAGCAAGGAAGTGCCTCCTTATTATGCGGAAAATAATGATTCCTCCACCTGACAGCTGGGACCCACCGGACGGGCCACTGTATTTCGCAAAAAAAAACGTTTCCCCCTGACTGCTGGGACCCACCAGCTACATCTTCGCACATAAGGAAGTGCGTCCGGGCAAAAAAAAAACGATTCGTCCCCTGACTGCTAGGACCCACCAGCTACATCTTCGCAGGCAAGGAAGTGCCTGATAGTCGGGACCCACCTGGTCGAAGCGTACGTAGCGTTGTCATTCTGGTCGCGAACGTGTACGTACATACTGGTCGATGTAGAGGCGCGCACGTGTCGTAGTAGAGGCGCGCACGTAGCATGTACACGTACGTACAGCGGCCAGGGTGCAAGAAATAAAATACGGCCACATATGTGTACATACGGGCGGGGTCTCGAACGCCTACTCGCGCATACGTATGGCCAGGGCTCGTGTACATGGCTGGGTCAGAACAGAGAAACATCGTCGTCGTCATGTTCATGGGGAGGCAACAGAATGCGTCGTGTTCATGGGGAGGCAACGGAATGCGTCGTGTTCATGGGGAGGCAACGGAATGCATGGGAGCCAACCGGCTGGGTCGGAACGGAATGTGTGGTCGTGTTCATCGGGTGGGCTTGGACGGAACATGCGATGGAAACGAGGCCTGGCGTACAGCAAAACGGAGGAAACGGCCTTGTGTTCGACCGGCCATGTTCGAAACGGGATCCTGTTCATCGGGAGGGGTCTGGCGTACCGCAAAACGGAGGAAACGGACCTCCTACGGTCGAAATGGGGGTCCTGTTGATCGAGAGGGGTGTGGCGTACCGCAAAACGGAGGAAACGAACTTGTGTTGGAGCGCTACGGTCAAAATGGGGGTCCTGTTCATCGGGAGGGGTGTGGCGAACCGCAAAACGGGACTCCACGGGATACTGTTCATCTCCACCGTCGACCTCCTCCAACCTCCACGGGCTCCTGTTCATACATCCTCCACGGGCTCCTGTTCATCCAGCCTCCACCGCGCGCTACTCCCCCGGCTACTGTTCAACCACCCCTCCACCGTCTATTGTTCATCCAGGCCTCCACACCACGGGGTCCTGTTCAACCACCCCTCCACGGGCACCCCTCCATCGTCTACTGTTCATCCAGCCCTCCACACCACGGGGTCCTGTTCAACCACCCCTCCACCGTCTACTGTTCATCCAGCCCTCCACACCATGGGGTCCTGTTCATCCACCCCTCCACGGGAACCCCTCCACCGTCTACTGTTTATCCAGCCCTCCACCACACCACAGGGTCCTGTTCATCCAGAGGCAATGCCACCGCTCACTGTTCATCCACCCCCCGCAACGCTCACTGTTCATCCCATCGATCGGCTTCAGTTAGCAGCAGTAGTGAAGGAATCGCTCAATCGGGTTCAGTTAACAGCCATCGATCGATCGCTCGGGTTCAGTAACGTGTAGCCTACAGTGCAATCGCTCGGGTTCAGTTAGAGCCCAACGCCTCGCTCGGGTTCAGTTAGAGCCAACGCCTCGCACACACGCGTGTACGTGTACGAGAGAAACGCGCATCGCTCGGCCCCCGACCTCCCACCGTAACCGGGAACTCTCCGAAATTTTCCTCGCCCTCGCTTCAACCATGGTTTTTTCCGTCATGGACGACCCAAAGAATGTCATGGAGCTGCGTCTCCGGCCCTCCTAGGACGAAAACCCATTTTCTGTCATGATTTTTTGTCATAGAAGTAGGAGCCCACCACATCTATGATGATACCGGGTTTTGTCACAATTATCGTCATAGAAGTGTCATATGTATGACAGAAAAGAAATTCATTCGGCCCAAAATGTCACGGATGTGTCTTTTTTTTGTAGTGTACCATATAGGGCGGCGGTTGAGAAGGGACTAATCAGTGAATCAGACTTTTAACTGAATATATCTGCAACCCATTTTCCCTTAGGTTAACTAGGTCCATATGTAATATATCTGGGGCTACATAGCAACATGCACTGTACTTAATGTCTAAATATGCAATCCTAGGCTACATAGCAACAAGGAAGAGTGTTACATTAATGTTCTAATGATGTCTAGATATACGTAGAAGAGCAGCAATAGCAACAGCAACAACACAACCCTGTTTGGATACTCAACTTAGCTAGAGGTTAAAGTTAGTTTCTAGCTCATTAGTAACCCTGAACTAACTCCATCCAAAGAGTTGTTTGGATGGCAGGGTTAGATTGACAATAAATGCACTAGGAGAACTAGCTCCAATTAGCACCTCTTGGGTTGGATACTAGTTTTTTGGGTGGGTTATAGATGCAACTAGCTCAAACTAGCCCTCATGTTTAGATATACTTTAGGGCTATTTGAGCCCGAACTATCTCAAACTAACTGTAACTCGTGGATACATCATCAATTAATTTGTAGGAATGAACTAAACTCCTTCCGGCCCATAATATAAGATGTTAATTCATATAATATGTGAGTATATTGGATGTTATAAGATACTCCCTCCGTTCATAAATATTTGTCTTTTTAGAGATTTCAAATGGAATACCACATACAGATGTATATAGACATATTATAAAAGAGTGTTGTACTACATCATTGTGCAATTGCTGTTTAGCTTCTAATATTAACTTGGTGCTTTTAGGTACATATGTCATTGGTAAAGATAGGTGTTTCGACCCTTTCTGCGTATGGGGCAATGAGATATCGATGAACCAGCATCAAGTGAGGAAGCTGATAAAGATTGTTAGTAAAATGGGTCCAAAGATGGACATTAAACTATTTGTTTACACTTTATCCAAGACAACAGCGAACTGCAGGATGGTAAGTAAGAACTCTGCAGCCTTCTTTTTACTGCCCATAATGAGTTGTGTTAGATGACAATGTCTAAATCCTTTTCCTTTGTAGTGGTTGCCAAAGCAGTTTACTCAAGATTACCTCTCAAACTACATGATTGGTGCGCATGCAAAGGTTAAAGTATTTCTACCAGAACATGATGATTATCTAGATGTTTTCATGAAGACCGTGAAGGATGGGCGGTCGGCCATCACAAGAGGTTGGACTACAGTCGTGCATGCCTTCTGCATGGAGGAGGGCACAATATGGGCATTCCGCTTCACCTTGTTCAGCAACCAGAATATATTTCGCCTCTTTCTTTACCGTCTTTAATAGTACAAGTATACAACTGTGGTTCATCATTCTTTATTTGGTTCTTATGTAGTTCTTGAACATATGTACCTATGAATCAAATAATGCATTGGTAGTTTGAACCTGATGGATGTGAATAAATTTGTAGCGTACATTCAAATTCAATCCAAATCCGACACAATTAGGAAAAGCAGCAATTAAATTATGGTGAAATTACGCTCTCCAGGTTGTTACGGCACAAACGGTTGGCGATATGCACCATAATCAGAGACGCTTCACAGAGATGAAACGTGTGCAAGCATGCACACAGCAGCCGTTTGCAAAGCGTGTGCGATATCAGACAATATCACAAACAGTGTGGGCAAACTAAATGTTTGTGTTAGTTGCCTTATCGTACACGATTCACAACCATGAACTATTTTGGATGAAGTATGCATCGTAAACTTTGCACCACAGAATAGCGTGTGCGATGGTTGTCGTGTACGACGATGTTACGACGGTCCGACGTTTCGTAATCCTGTCCTACACTCGTACGATGATTAGCTAATCTTCTTAACGGTGAACCGTTTGTGATGGGCCGTGCATCATGCACGTTCTATAATAGTGAACCATTTGTGATGGACCGCGCATCGTAAACGTAGCACCACAGAATACCGACTGCAATGGCAATGCAATCAGAAATGAGTAGGAGTACTGTAGGGGCCCTATCCCCGACGGTTTCTGGGTCGTGTGGGAAGGACCCCCCTATCGCCCACACTCACTTGGCGATGGTTCCAAATGCCATTGTGAAAAGGGGTTTTAAACCATTTGTTTAGGACCGACGCGCACCTGCGAACATACCAATGGATAAAGGGAATTGTATACGTGATTGATTGAATCCCCAACATCGTGGTTCATCTGATGAGATCATCGTGGAACATGTGGGAGCCAACATGGGTATCCAGATCCCGCTGTTGGTTATTGGCCGGAGAGATGTCTCAGTCATGTCTACATGGTTCCGGAACCCGTAGGGTCTACACACTTAAGGTTCGGTGACACTAGAGTTGTTACGGGAAATTGTATGTGGTTACCGAAGGTTGTTTGGAGTCTCAGATGAGATCCCGGACGTCACGACGAGTTCCTGAATGGTTCGAAGGTGAAGATTTATATATGGGAAGTCCAGTATCAGCCACCGGAATAGTTTTAGGAGTTATCGGTATTGTAAAGGGACCATCGGGTGGGGCCATGCTACCTCTTGAGCACTGCGTTGGTTTTCCCTTGAAGAGGAAAGGGTGATGCAGTAGAGCAGCGTAAGTATTTCCCTCAGTTTTGAGAACCAAGGTATCAATCCAATAGGAGGCCACGCACGAGTCCCTCGCACCTACACAAACAAATAAACTCCTCGCAACCAACGCGATAAAGGGGTTGTCAATCCCTTCACGGTCACCTACGAGAGTGAGATCTGATAGATATGATAGGATAATATTTTTGGTATTTTTATGATAAAGAGAAATAAATATACAAGTAAAATAAACGGCAAAGGAAATAACTAAGTATTGGAACATTAATATGATGGAAAATAGACCCAGGGGCCATAGGTTTCACTAGAGGCTTCTCTCGAGAGCATAAGTATTACGGTGGGTGAACAAATTACTGTTGAGCAATTGACAGAATTGAGCATAGTTATGAGAATATCTAGGTATGATCATGTATATAGGCATCATGTCCAAGACAAGTACACCGACTCCTGCCTGCATCTACTACTATTACTCCACACATCGACCGCTATCCAGCATGCATCTAGAGTATTACGTTCAAGAGAACAGAGTAACACTTTAAGCAAGATGACATGATGTAGAGGGATAAACTCATGCAATATGATATAAACCCCATCTTGTTATCCTCGATGGCAACAATACAATATGTGCCTTGCTGCCCCTACTGTCAGTGGGAAAGGACACCGCAAGATTGAACCCAAAGCTAAGCACTTCTCCCATTGCAAGAAAGATCAATCTAGTAGGCCAAACCAAACTGATAATTCAAAGAGACTTGCAAAGATAACCAATCATACATAAAAGAATTTAGAGAAGATTCAAATATTGTTCATAGATAAACTTGATCATAAACCCACAATTCATCGATCTCAAGAAACACACTGCAAAAGAAGATTACATCGAATAGATCTCCGCAAGAGAGGGGGAGAACTTTGTATTGAGATCCAAAAAGAGAGAAGAAGCCATCTAGCTAATAACTATGGACCTGTAGGTCTGAAGTAAACTACCCACACTTCATCGGAGAGGCTATGTTGTTGATGTATAAGCCCTCCGTGATTGATACCCCCTCCGGTGGAGCTCTGGAAAAGGCCCCAAGATGGGATCTCGTGGATACAGAAAGTTACGGCGGTGGAATTAGGGTTTTTGCTCCGTATCTGGTAGTTTGGGGGTACGTAGGTATATATAGGAGGAAGGATTACGTCGGTGGAGCAATGTGGGCCCCACGAGGGTGGAGGGCGCGCCTGGGGGGAGGCGCGCCCCCTACCTCGTGCCTTCCTGGTTTATTGCTTGACATAGGGTCCAAGTCCTCTGGATCATGTTCGTTCCAAAAATCACGTTCCCAAAGGTTTCATTCCGTTTGGACTCCGTTTGATATTCTTTTTCTGCAAAACCCTAAAATAGGCAAAAAACAGCAATTCTGGGCTGGGCCTCTGGTTAGTAGGTTAGTCCCAAAAATAATATAAAAGTGTATAATAAAGCCCAATAATGTCCAAAACATGATATAATATAGCATGGAACAATAAAAAATTATAGATACGTTGGAGACGTATCAAGCATCCCCAAGCTTAATTCCTGCTCGTCCTCGAGTAGGTAAATGATAAAAATAGAATTTTTGATGTGGAATGCTACCTGGCATAATTTGAATGTAATTCTCTTAATTGTGGTATGAATATTCAGATCCAAAAGATTCAAGACAAAAGTTTAATATTGACATAGAAATAATAATACTTCAAGCATACTAACTAAGCAATTATGTCTCTTCAAAATAACATGGCCAAAGAAATTTATCCTACAAAATCATATAGTCTAGCTATGCTCCATCTTCACCACACAAAGTATTCAAATCATGCACAACCCCGATGACAAGCCAAGCAATTGTTTCATACTTTTGGTGTTCTCAAACTTTTTCAATCTTCTTACATGAGCATGAGCCATGGACATAGCACTATAGGTGGAATAGAATGGTGGATGTGGAGAAGACAAAAAAGGGAGAAG
Organism: Triticum urartu; assembly: GCF_056163025.1. Taxonomy (NCBI): domain Eukaryota; kingdom Viridiplantae; phylum Streptophyta; class Magnoliopsida; order Poales; family Poaceae; genus Triticum; species Triticum urartu. Next base: position 85,878,589 of record NC_141873.1, read on the forward strand.
ATAGTCTCACATCAACTAGGCGTATCAACGGGCTTTGGAGATGCCCATTAATAGATATCAATGTGAGTGAGTAGGGATTGCCATGCAACAGATGCACTAGAGCTATAAATGTATGAAAGCTCAACAAAAAGAAACTAAGTGAGTGTGCATCCAACTTGCTTGCTCATGAAGACCTGGGGCATTTGAGGAAGCCCATCGTTGGAATATACTAGCCAAGTTCTATAATGAAAAATTCCCACTAGTATATGGAAGTGATAGCATAAGAGACTCTCTATCATGAAGATCATGGTGCTACTTTGAAGCACAAGTGTGGAAAAAAAGATAGTAGTATTGCCCCTTTTTATTTATTTATTTTTCTGGGCCTTCTTTTTTTGGCCTTTCTCTTTTTTTATTGGGACAATACTCTATGAACGATGATCATCATACTTCTATTTATTTACAACTCAATGATTACAACTCGATACTAGAACAAAGCATGACTCTATATGAATGCCTCCGGCGATGTACCGGGATAACAATGATGCATGAGTGACTTATATGAAAGAATTATGAACAGTGGCTTTGCCACAACTAAAATGTCAACTACATGATCATGTGAAGCAATATGACAATGATGGAGCATGTCATAGTAAATGGAACGGTGGAAAGTTGCATGGCAATATATCTCGGAATGGCTATGGAAATGCCATGATAGGTAGGTATGGTGGCTGTTTTGTGGAAGGTATATGGTGGGTGTATGATACCGGTGAAAGGTGCGCGGTATTAGAGAGGCTAGCAATGGTGGAAGGTTAAGAGTGCGTATAATCCATGGACTCAACATTAGTCATAAAGAACTCACATACTTATTGCAAAAATCTATTAGTTATCGAAGAAAAGTACTACGCGCATGCTCCTAGGGGGGATAGATTGGTAGGAAAAGACCATCGCTCGTCCCCGACCGCCACTCATAAGGAGGACAATCAATAAATACATCATGCTCTGACTTCTTAACATAACGGTTCACCGTATGTGCATGCTACGGGAATCACAAACTTCAACACAAGCATTTCTCAAATTCACAACTACTCAACTAGCATGACTCTAATATCACCATCTCCATATCTCAAAACAATTATCAAGTTTCAAACTTCTCATAGTATTCAACACACTCATAAGAAAATTTTATTATTAATCTTGAATGCCTAACTTAATTAAAGCAAATTACCATGCTATTTTGTAGGACTCTCAAAATAATATAAGTGAAGCATGAGAGAACAATGGTTTCTATAAAACAAATCCACCAACGTGCTCTAAAAGATATAAGTGAAGCATTAGAGAAAAAACTATATAACTCAAAAGATATAAGTGAAGCACATAGAGTATTCTAACAATATCCGAATCATGAGTGTCTCTCTCAAAAAGGTGTGTGCAGCAAGGATGATTGTGGAAAACTAACAAATAAAGACTCAAATAATACAAGATGCTCCAAGCAAAACACATATCATGTGGTAAATAAAAATATAGCTCCAAGTAAAGTTACCGATAGAAGTAGAGGAAAGATTGGATGCCTTCTGGGGCATCCCCAAGCTTTGGCTTTTAGGTGTCCTTAGATTATCTTGGGGGTGCCATGGGAATCCCCAATATTAGGCTCTTGCCACTCCTTGTTCCATAATCCATCAAATCTTTACCCAAAACTTGTAAACTTCACAACACAAAACTTAAAGTAGAAAATCTCGCGAGCTCCGTTAGCGAAAGAAAACAAAACACCACTTCAAGGTACTGTAATTAACTCATTCTTTATTTATATTTGTGTTAGACCTACGGTATTCCAACTTCTCTATTGTTTATAAACTATTTTACTAGCCATAGATTCATCAAAATAAGCAAACAACACACGAAAAACAGAATCTGTCAAAAATAGAACAGTCTGTAGTAATCTGTAGCTAACGAAAGATCTGGAACCTCAAAAATTCTAAAATAAATTTCTGGACGTGAGGAATTTATCTATTAATCATATGAAAAAGAATTAACTAAATATAACTCTCCAAATAAAAATGGCAGCAGTTCTCGTGAGCGCTAAAGTTTCTGTTTTTTACAGCAAGATTAAAAAGACTTTCCCCAAGTCTTCCCAACGGTTCTACTTGGCACAAACACTAATTAAAAAAAAACACAACCAAAACAGAGGCTAGATAAATTATTTATTACTAAACAGGAACAAAAAGCAAGGAATAAAAATAAAATTGGGTTGCCTCCCAACAAGCGCTATCATTTAACGCCCCTAGCTAGGCATAAAAGCAAGGATAGATCTAGGTAATATCAACTTGGGTCTTTAATTTTTTTGTGGAGTTATGCTCGAATCCGGGAGGTTCCTTACGTTTACCCTCATATTCGGAAATTTTGAGATCTAAAGAATCCAAACGCTTATTGCAAAGGGTAATCAACATATTCATGCGGTGGAGATTCCCGCTAACACTCTTAAGAGGTTCAAGAGATTTTTGTAAAATCTTGGTTACTTCGCAAATTTTCTCAAAAACTTGCGTTTCTTCTTGGGTATGATGATGCCCCTTTTGTTGGGGTAGTGTTCCCACTAT